>NC_140454.1:34563378-34708378 GCF_963576455.1 Neolamprologus multifasciatus
CGGTCTGGAGTGGGGCTTTGCCTCCCTGCCACCGACTATGCTGCTCTCAGCAGCCCCTTACAGGAGAACAAAGTCAAATCAAAACAGCGACCACAGAAAATTCTTCATTTTCACCTTTAAAGAAGTGGAAACTGTATTTCAGCGCAGGTCTAAAATATCCTGTCATTGAAACTCTGCCAGTCTTCTTACCTGTGAGGGAGATTTGCAGAAAGACGTAAAGGATGCAGCAGATCATGGTGGGACAGACGCTCCAGGCTTGCAGTGACCCCCCCACTCCACACGTCTCTTTTTATAAGCAGCCTCCCACAACAGAAACTTTGTGGTCAGAAGTTTCTGCACGGATATCACACCTTTGTCTGCACTGCTGCATGTAACAGGTGGTGGTGCATCACACACCTCCAGTAATTTACCAGCAGAACTTTATTTCTGTTTTCAAGATGATACAAAGAGCCTGGAAGAAACTGCTGCTGTGATTTGTTACTATGTAAATATGACTGAACTGAATGAAATTCTACCTGATGCCCTCTGACAGACACATTTTTCCACTTGTGCTACTTGTATCCACGGCTACAGGAGTGGCGCTAAATAACTGGATGGAAAATGTGTATGTAGGTCATGTTAACCACAGTGCACACAAAGGTGATCACACCTCTCACCATGAGCCTCACACACTCCAAAGCTTGCTCATATAAAATGTTACAGTTATGAGAAGCTAATGTATACTTTAAAGTTTTTAAATGAAACAATTTACTGAAGAATTTTACTGAGCTTGGTGACCTAAGAGGTGATTGCTTGATGTCTTTGCAGGTCTATTTCCTATTTTCTTTCCAGGCTTGTTTAACATGTACGTGATCAATAATTTGACCTCATGTTTGTGCAGCTTTGGCAGCATTTTAACTTTTTGCTCCTCGGTGCAACGGGGACCGAGATGAGCGCCGTCAGAGCTACAAACCAGGTGAGCTCCAAAAGAGAAGTAATAGTGATCAGCAAACCTGATTGGTCAGGATATATTCAAACTGGAGTGTTTTTTTCTAATGTTTGCCCGACGTTAGTGGGTGAGACTGGGCGGTTGCTGGTAGAGGTGTGAGGTGTGTCTGCATGTGGAGTTTATGGTGTTTCTCATGTCTTTGTGTTGTAATGGTTTAGTTTTTTGTACGTAGTTTTTAGTGTAGTTGTGTCCCTCTAAGTTACTCCCAGCCCAGGTTTCCTGTCCTGTGTCGCATCCTTGTGTCTCGTCTCTCTTTCCTGTTTACACGCCCCTCCTCATGTATTGTGCTGTCATATATGATCCCTTCCACCCTCCCTACTCACCTTTGTGTCCTTATATTGTCTCAGTTTTGCTCTGTCCTCACTCAGGCGTCGTGTTTAGCTTCCCTGTGTTCTGTGTGTTCGTTTTATGATGTTTTGTGAAGCTTTTATTGAAAAATGATTCATTACTCAAAGCCACAGTCCTCTCTGCTGACCTCTGCTGGACAAAAATATGAAGAGCAGTTTGAATCTACAGCTTATAATGAGCTGCTTTGTCATGATTGGCTGCTCTGCAGAGCTTCTGGCTGACGTGACGCTTTGCTCTGTTGTTTTGGATGAAAACCTGACGTTCTGTCTGTTTTAATAAAAATAATCTAGATGAATAAACCTTCCTCGTTTAAACATGTCCCGTGGTCTGGTCTCCTTTTGCTTGCGACTTCTTGATGTTTTTTATTAATAAAAATAAAAAACATACTATATATAACAATGTACAACACGATCTTACAGCAGGCTGTGAGTAATGCTTGTGCTGTGAGGTCCCTGCTTTCATGGGATTATGACATAAACAGGTATGTTTATATATGCTGTAACGTCTATAACTGTAACTATATGTACTGTGTATTTGTTAGAGCTGTGAGCAGAACCAGATGAACTGGTTTTTATTTACACCGGACCTATACGCACATACATACTATATATACATATGGGGATGTGTACTTGTATATACACCTGCACTGCAGTGTTTATATAAAGGAACCTGCTTGCTTAAAATCACAAGACCCAAACATTTAGGTCAAATATGATCCACAATTATATTAATGAAGTTTGTGACTGTTAGGTTGAAATTGTTAAATGTTGTCATTGTGTTACTTAAATGTGTAAGTGTTGGTTCAAACTGTGTGATCAAAGACACTCCTTTGTTTCTGACCCCTCCCCAGCCTGTTGAACGTGGGGGAGGCTGTAGTGTTTTATTACAGGCACATCCGATGTGAGGGCTCTGTTTTCTTGTTTAGTAACTTCCTGCCTTTATGACTCTTTTGGTGAGCAGGTCACACAAACGCACCCCAAACACACACACTCACACACACCTAGTGCCTGACACCATACGTTTTTTTTACAATGGGTGTTTGTGTAAACTGTGTGAGGGGAAGCTGGTTCTTTGGACCCGTTTGACACCAGGGCAGAGGGCTGCTGCCGTCCGGCTCCCTTTGCTATAGCAAGTAAAATCGATCGATTGCTGTTCGTCTGGCTTCGTTAACAGGAAGAAGTTAACGAAGACCCAACAGTGACACTTGTTGTATGAGTATATGTGATCAGTCCTGTCTGAAATGTAGTGATTAGGATCAATAAGTAACCTTTGATTGTGTTATGGCCAAGAGTGACAAGTCCAAACACGGGGCTAAATAAACTTGGCAGCTGAGATGCACCTGGGAGCCTCTCTGCCCGTCTCCGCTGCCCAGAGTTGCGGTAAACTCTCCCTTCACAGATGTAGTTGCTCCCCCTGGCAGCAAAGCCAACAAAGTTGTCAGGAGGATTAATTGTTTGGTTGGTTCGCTGTGCTTGCTCGTGTCTCTCGCTGTATTATACAGTTTTTTCATGTAACGCTGTAAACTGTGTTTAACACGGGCCTGGAGGTCGACACAGAAAGTCATGTTTATCCCTCATACTGCACACATTTCATCTGATTTAGGTTAATAATGCACACAGATGTGTGTGTGTGTGTGTGTGTGTGTGTGTGTGTGTGTGTGTGTGTGTGTGTGTGTGTGTGTGTGTGTGATTATATCAGGTTATATTTGAGATATAAAAAATGAAAAGTTCAAACTGTTTGAAATGAGCTCAGCAGCTCAGCAGGAATATTTTTTTAGCATTTTTCAGTAGAACCCGTCTTTACTTTTATGTGTTTTATTTAAAAAGACACATTAAGACGAACACTTCACCACAACATGTAGCTGTGCCAGATTCACACACACAGCCTCATTTTCATCTAAATAACACTTCTAAGGACACAACAGCACGTGGACACAACATAGACATTCAGTTAAACAGGCGCCCAGCATGGCGTTTGATGGTCCAGTAACTGTAGTGTTTCACGCTGTGCTGGGTTTAATGCTCCAGTCTGAGCAGATATAGCTTCACGTTTTGTTTTAAGCACCAGCTTAGTGCCACCCAGCAGGACCCATGAAGCCCAGATTCAGAGTGTGCGCACCGTCAATATCACGCACAGATAAGGTGCAACATACAACACGCTGAAGTGTCTCCACGGCACACGGTTTCACCCCTCCACCACCAAAACGCTGCCTCGCTCTACCTCAGGTGGCTGAAACACACAGATGATTGCAGCTGTAAGCACATCAGCTGTTTCCTTCATGTTCACGTTACACATGCATCATGGGAAAACCACACATCTGTGTGCGTGTCTGCATTTTACATGCTCGACCTCTTTCACACGTTAGATACTAAAAAGTAAATAGTTCATGCTCACCTTTGCTCACTGCACGGCTGTTAGAAGAACCACAGCAGCTGCTATCAGATACACAGTTAGGGCTGCAGGTGAGCTCCTCGCTGCTGCACCTGCTGAAGACGACACACCAACAGTCAGCCTCATACCACAGCATCCTGAGTTTCTGAGTTCCCCCGACGATCAGCCAGAGTTACAGGACTGAGTAAATGCTTCTCTGAGTCAGAGGGATGCTCAGTGTGAGGTGAACTCTGACTCAGGTTGAACTTTGACCTTGAAACTTCTTCTGCAGAAACATGTTTCATGGTTGTGTCGCCTACGTCAGACTGAAATAAGACATGAATGATCGATACAAAAAGAATATAATCAAATGGCAAAAGCGACACTGGTCCTGCAAAGCTTGACTGACTACTGAGGGACTCGTTTATGGTTTTGTAATTAAAATTTGAGTGTTTTAGCTGTTTTTGGTTTTGTAAGAATGGAACACAGAGCAGGTTATGTAGGGAGGACTGCAGGGACACAGGACGACCTGCATGATAAACCAGCACAGATGTTCCTCTGCAGACGTCTGAGGATTTATTTTCCTCTCAGCTGAACAGCAGCTCGAGAGCTCTGAACCTTCCACGATTACTCAGCGTGTTCAGGTCTGACGGCTGCACATCGCTGTAGTCTTCGCACCCTGTGATCGTCAGTTTGCTGTGAATGAGCTCCTCGTGTTCTGTTTGCACAAACTAAAATAGTGATGGTCTGAGGTTACTCAGCATATTTCCTGTCAGCGTCAGAATAATAACCAGAAATGATTATAAATATAAATCAGTAGCAGTAATAACAGTAATAACATGATGATACGCTCAGAGAAACTTTTTATCTTCAGGCATTTTTGGTTCCATCACCTGAGATTTTAAGGTCAAAGTAACACATCTTAAAAATATGTCTCACATATATTTTAAAAACACTTCATTATAAGTGACGTATATTCTTTGACTTTCAGTCGGTGTCACTTTCATCATTATTAGAGCGCTCCCCTTCGCGCTGTTGTAGTTTACCTTCTCTCGGCTGACTGGACGATGTGGAGCGTACCTGTGTTGAAGTTGTGGGTGACCTTGACAGTCCTGTTCAGGGTGGGGTTGTGGCTGAGACAGCTCACGGCCTCGTGACGACCTGCAGGGATGTGCAGGATGCTGCGGGAGCTGTACAGGTGATCGTGGACGTTCTGCTTCGTTTCAGTGTTGACGTTCCTGGACTCCACTGCCTGATGGGAGCTGTTATGGAGGAGGACCCACTGTATGTCAGGGGCAGGAAATCCTCCTTGCAGACTGCACACTGCAGACATAGCCTCTGTATTAACGTCCAGCCTGGGCTCCTGGTAAGGCACTGAGGAGAGAGGAGGACAAAGGTCAAAGGTCAAGGAAAAGCGTTCCAGTATCTGTGCACTAAATATGAAGCTACATCCAGTTAGCATGCATGCTGGAAACAGCTGTCCTGGGTTTGCTAACAACATGAGCGTGCTAGCCATGACAGCATGTTAGCTAAGCTGAGCTAAGCTAATTTGTGTTATTTTTGTTTGTTTTTGTATTTTGCAGTAATTTGTTTGTAATATGTTGGATTACAAAGCAAACAAAAATGTTTTTTCCTATTTTAAGACGTTTTTTAACCTCATATTGGGAAATGCTTTTGTTATATCAGGTAAAATAATAATTATAATAACATTTAATGCAAATATGTCAACAACTTTTGATCCTCTGAGAATAGGACAGTGTGTAAAACCAGAATATCAACGATGTGGACTCTCAACAACTCATCAGCCTTTCATGGCTGACGGGGTATAAACATTAAATAAATCTATTAGTGTTGTTACTGTATTATTGTTGAGTCTTTACCTTACGATATAAAGGCCTTGTTGTTGTGATTTGGTTCTGTATAAATAAAATTAAATTGAATCATTGACAGCAAAACCTCAAAAAGGAAATTCCACATTCTGTATAAATCATAATAACTGCAGATTTTGTCTAAATGTAATCTGTGCTGACTGTAGCTGCTTATGTTTGACCTCTGATGATGTCATCTGTTGCTAGGCAGCTCTGTGAATTAAAAGTCATTCAGCATGCTCAGGTCTGCAGTTCGTGCAGCCTGTTTGCTGCAGCATGAGCTCAACATGGCCATCGTTGAAAAGCTAAACTGGTGAAATATAATCTGTGCTGATGATGTCGTGTTACTAGCCAGCCCGGTGTGTGCCGGGCTGACTTGCCTTTCCTATTTTTGTGAGGAAAACAGAAACGTTTCTCACCAGCTACATGTAAAGTCATTTCACAGATTTGTGTGTGTTCCAGGTGGTATCGCGTCGTCCCGCTGTCGTCCAGCACTGTTGCAAATGATGAGTACGTTCTTCCATTATCATCAAGAGTCAGGTTTTTGAGTACAATGGTGATATTCCCTCTGACTATGTCCTGAGGGAAGTCTGTGACTCTGTGTTGATAGAGCTCATTTACATGCTCCGCCACCTTTCTTCCGTTATTATAGGAGTACAAAACCACATTTCTATCGTCTTGCCAATAAAATCGGAGACTCTTCCAGTCCGTGATAGCTCTATCCTGTATGCTACAGTCAAGGACAGCCGAGTCAGAGATGGTGGTGTTAACATCACGCACGAGAGTCGCATCGCCCGCTGAGATTAAAAAGAAGAAAGAAAACTGTTTAAGATGAATAATTCCTGAAATGCTGCGACACTCCAACACCAAACACTCACATCTGTAGACTAAGTTTAGCTCCAGATAGGCCAAAAGCTAAAGATGCTAGTTAGCTTTGGTGTATTACCACCAACACACACACACACACACACTTAAACTGTAACTTACCAACCACGAAACTGGAAAATAATCCAAATACAGAAATCACTTTGGGGAGCATTTTATCAGAGACCAGCGAGCAAAATGGATGTTAGTGAACGCCAACACGACAAACGAGGCTAAAGTCATGTGCAGATCAAGAAATACTTTCTGTTCTGACTCCGGTATTTCCCCGTTGCATCAGCGCTGACTCATCGTTTCAAAATAAATCACAACAAAGCTCTGATGATACACATTTAAAGCCCTGCTACAGACACCAACTAATACCTGCACTATCGGTGCCCTGCGACCGCGTGCAGCCCATGTGCTTTAGCTGTTTTGCAGAGGAAGTGGGACATGCAAAATAGCTGCTGAGTAGGAAATGACGTCTGTTTGGAGGACATGGAGACTTCCTGCTGTCTGAGCCCTTCCTACCCATCAAAGGGTCATCGAGTACCAGATTCAGAGAGAACTTTCTGCACTTTAGCTTCTGCTCTGCTGAGGACGTTTAGCTGACTTTGTTGATTTTAAAAACCATCTGCTGCTAGTTACAGATGTGAAATCAGTTTGATACAATAGGAAAGCAGGACCATGACTCACAGATGTTTGCAGGTCCAGTGAGGATACCTGATTCTGTTCACCTGGACGTAGCATTTTGTGGGAGAAACGTTTCGTCATCATCCAGGTGACTTCTTCAGTCTCAGCTGACTGCAGGTTTCCCAACCTTATAAACAGTGGTTGTTGATCAATGGTCATGAGAATTTGCATAATTAATTCAATTCAATTCAATTCAATTTTATTTATATAGCGCCAAATCACAACAAATGTCGCCTCAAGGCGCTTCATAGATACAGAGAAAAGCCCAACAATCATATGACCCCCTATGAGCAGCACTTTGGCGACAGTGGGAAGGAAAAACTCCCTTTTAACAGGAAGAAACCTCCAGCAGAACCAGGCTCAGGGAGGGGCGGGGCCATCTGCTGTGATTGGTTGGGGTGAGAGAAGGAAGACAGGATAAAGACATGCTGTGGAAGAGAGACAGAGATTAATAACAGATATGATTCAATGCAGAGAGGTCTGTTAATACATAGTGAGTGAGAAAGGTGACTGGAAAGGAAAAACTCAATGCATCATGGGAATCCCCCGGCAGCCTACATCTATTGCAGCATAACTAAGGGAGGATTCAGGGTCACCTGGTCCAGCCCTAACTATATGCTTTAGCAAAAAGGAAAGTTTGAAGCCTAATGTAGTGAAGTAGATTCTGGGGTAGGATTTTACATGACGTCCACAAACGCACCACTAACATCCACACCTTCCCAGTTGATAATTAGCAGGCTTATAAGGAACAGCTGCGCTTCACTACCAGAAGGAGGCATTTGGCAGTTAAGCGCTGCAGATCTCTCAAGGAAAGCTACTCAGTTCAGTATTGCCCTTTAGAGAGGGGTAAGTGGGACTTGTGTTCATCATAACGTGGCATATAGTAGGGTGGACTTTGACAACTGTTTCCCTCCTTTGTTGCAGGTTTGCACTATACTGCTGCTGTCTTGTCAGTTATGTGATGCTTTTATAACGAACAGTACTTTGGGGTGTATTTGTTTTATGTAGATCTTTTACTAATTTGTTTAACGTTTTATGCTTTTATTGCTTTAGTGGAGGTGCGGCCGCTGGTTGAGGGGCGAGGCACGTGAGGTGGAATCCCCTCCCCGATGCATGCGAGTGTACACACCGGGCAGAGGTAGATTGCACCATTTAGAGTTTAGTGTGAGTGAGGTCTGCAGTGAAATCACACGGGTGAGTAATTGGTGGCACCCTTGGGCACTCCTCCCTGTAGGTTGCCTCCTCAAGTGGCCGGTCTCCACCATTTTGTTTAGTTCTTTTATCATGCTGTGATTGTTTTAGGGTAGCATCGTGGTAGGGAGTCTGGTCATTTTAAGTGTTTTAATTAACTATTTTGCCGTCTCAACCCTGCTACCTTAGGTGCCTTTTTGATTTTATAATTTTATGTTTTTAGTAATAGTTCTTAATAAATTCTGATTTGTAAACTTCCTTTGTCTCACCTCTGCTGTTAATAACGAGTCTGTGGGCTTTGGTAGCCAGTCAACACGTACGTTGGCTAGAGAAGTCTTTCCTGGGGTGTAACGCCCTCCCCCAGGTGGCGTTGTCAATATCTTAGTTACCGTCCCCGGTTATTCCTCATCGCGACACCACATTAAGATTAAGGAACTGACTCCCAGCCCATTGTTCCTTCAGTGGGCTGGTTTCAGTCGTCATGCAGATGTACTGTTAAGATTGAAACCTGCAGTCAGCTGAGACTGAAGACGTCACCTGATGATGACGAAACGTTTCTCTCACTGTAATGTCCAGATGAACAGAATCAACCTTTGGAGACTGACTTACCTGGATGACTGAGCGTGCATCAAGATAAAGAAGGCTCCGTTTGCTGCCCAGCAGTTAGTGTAAACCCAACTATGGCCAAAAGGAGGAGACTCGTTACAGCTTCCTGTTGCTGTGGTTTAATTCTGAAGTGGGTTGTCTGTCTTACCTTTGGCTCGTCTGATCAGGCTGGTTGCTCTGTCTTCAGTCTACAGACGTTGGATTTGTACCTTTAGGTTTCATTTTTCTTCATTAGTCTTCAAAGCGATCAAAAGTCCTGTGAGTTGTATATGTGCTGTCGTCTATCACTGACTGTACACTTACCAATTTATTAGGTACACCTTGCTGCCAGCAGGTTGGAGACACTTTTTTTTCTTCGACGAGGTTCTGGAAACATTCCTGCAAGATTCTGGTCCAGACGACGTCACTACAGTGTCTGCAGAATACTGCTGATACAAGGATGCAGGACGGATCCATACTGTCATGTTATTTATACCCGGTGTTGGATAAGTTACTTTAAATTAGTAACTTAGTTACATTACTAGTTACTTCTATCAAAGCATGAGGGTGGGAATGGATGTCTGTATCTGTGTGTGCCTGTGTGTCTGTGTCTATATGTCAGGTTGGGTATCAGACGCCACCTCTCTGAGGACATCTCAGGCCCTCCAAGGTATGGAGGCCTATCTCCCCCCACCACTTCCCCTGCCAGTGGCAGACGCCCTCAGACATCGGTGCGTTGGTGGTTTGTGTCCGGGGTGGGCGTCCAGGTACCCACCGGCTCACTCCTTGGTGGCTGCTTATCGGGGCCTGGAGCCTGGGGCTCGCTCAGGCCACTTCGGGGGTGGGGGCCCTCGGCCTCTCGGCCCGGGGCTCGGTCACTCTGGTGCAGCTGGCTGCCGGTGGAGCTCACGGGCACGTCACTGCAACCCCCCCTGGCTTCTGCTCCGTGGCTGCTGAGTGACCCCTCATCTGGGACTCTCCTCAGCTCTTTCTGGGACAGTGGCTCGGCTGCCCCTCTGTTGGTCTTCCTTGGTCTCTTGTGTTCTGAGGGCCTCTGGATGTCTGGAGTCTTGATCTCCTCCATACCTGCTTCATGCCCTGGAGGATGGGGCTGTGGCCCCCCCACACCCTCTAGCAGATCATTACATGAAGGAACCTTTTGAATACAAGCGCGCTGATCCACACAGGTGTTCACTGTTCATAGACATAAACTACACCTTTCTTGGCTGCTATTTCCAAGCACACTGTGCGCTGTCGATCCTGCTTGCTGCACAACAACATTCAATATTTAGTGTCTACTGCTGTTTACACTTGATTAATGTGATGGTGTTGTGTTTAGTATGTTGTTTTGCTTGTTTTCTCTTCTTTCTCTTTTTAAGTTTCCTTTCTCACTGTCCCTCTCCCCTTCTGTTTTTCTTTTCCTTCCTCTTTCTTTCTCCCTTTCCTATCCCTCACTCATGTCTGTCCCGTCTGAAAATAAAATAAATAATAACAAAGGTCGATCAAATGGACCGATACGGCAAAGCCGTGATGATCCATTTGGTAAAGTAAATCCATTGGGTCTCCTTGTTGGTCTTCAGACAACAATTCTGATGGCTAAAGAACCGAATGGGATAGAAAAAACCAAACAGGTGATTGATATGTATTTTGTCTGTATGTTTTGTTGGTTTTTGCCCTTTATCCCCGTCCCTCTTCTCCGCTGTTTTTCTTTCCCTCTTTCTTTCCCCCACTCATGTCTGTCCTGTATGTAGCAAGTGAAAATAAAATAAACAATAAAAGGTGAACCAAATAGACCATCCCAGCCTTGTCATAATGGTCTATTTGGTAAAGTAAATCCGTTGGGCATCTTTCTTCGCCTTTAGACAATAATTCTGATGCAAAAGAGCCAAACGGGACAGGCAGAAAAAACTCCATTTATTTCAGAGATGATGAGATCTCCTTCTTGGTGGCTTTGGGCCATATTTATAGTTCCCCCCCCCCCCTCCCCCCCATCTTTAGCCAGCTCTGCCAGGTTGAGTGAAACCCTCAGCCTCTCTGCAGTCTATTGCTTGGGCTGCGTTCCACCTCCATCCTGTACGGACCTGTATGCTGGCATTTCGAATGCCTCGGTCTGCTGACGCGGTGGCTTCAGGACTAATGTCATGGTGATGTCACACAGCTTCAGCGGCTATATGAGGCGATGACATGAGATAAACTGGTAACACCAAACCTTAACTTTCCCTGGCAAGAAGCACAGATCGATCACACCAGCAGCTGCTCCAGCCTTCTCCTCGGACTCAGCTCTCCTCCTCTTTCTCAGGTGATGTTGTTCCTTTGCCAGCTGTAGGTGTTCTCTTTCTCACCTTCTTCTATTTCATTTCAAACCTGGGAGCATTAGCACTGGCTGTGATAACTCCTCACAGCCACTGGTACTGGATGCTGCCACACACCTTCACTCACTGTGTTAACAGACCTCTCTGCACTGAATCACTTCACAGCATGTCTTTGTCCTGTCTTCCATCTCTCAGCCTGAGGTGGACCCTACAATCACACACATTTATTATATTAATATAGCACAAGGTTCAGTTAGGTTTGCAAAAAAATAGCTGGTAGAAACATCCTTCAAAGAGCTACAAGTTACTTTCTTACTCTGAGTACATTTCATAGCCTCTACCTTTTTATTTTAAATAGAGTATTTTTGTAACACAATTATTTGTCCTTATGACTGAAACTAAGCCGACCATTCAGGGTGTGAGAGGTTAAAGCAGCTCTGCCACATTTGTACCATCAGATCGAGTCTTTGTGCTGTTCGGCTACTTGAATTCGTCAGATATGTTTCAGTTCACATTTGACCTTTCACACAGTCATAAACCACATTCCTGGTTTTCTTTGCTTTTTTATGTGTTACATGAAACATTGCAGAACAAATATCCACAGTTTCAGGTTCATTTCCTGTCTGATCGGATAGTGGCAACAAAGAAGGTCTGACGGCGATCTATCGAAACATGTGGCACTCAGACTTCTGCTTTCTGGTTTTTACTCCTCTGGGAAAAAAAGTTTCCCGGAGAGTTTCATCCAAGATAAAATGATTTATTCGGATCCTGTAGCTGCCAAGTGTCACGCAGACGATCCCTGATGGGAAAAAGAAATCTGTGAGTCGCAGTAAACTGCACTCAGACAGTAACGTGAACATAACCTTTGATAACATGTGACCAGAAGCCACAGCGAGAGTCAGAGTGGCGTCTGAAAGAGGAAACGGCACCACAGTCTGCAATCTGCTGTCAGAGCTGCTATCACTGTTTATGAGAACATCACTGGAGCTTGTAGTTGGAGTGACTTACAGCCAAATGGTGCTTTATCAGGACGCAGTGCCCGAGTATCCACTGATGGACTGAACATCCTGCAGACACTGATCAAGTCTCACCAAAGCTTCTTGTTCTCCCCGCGGGGCGCGATGGAGTTTCTGCTCCTGATCTCTGTGTGATCGTCCCTCCTCTCATTTTGGTTTGTGCCAGTGTAGTTTAATAAACCTTATTATTTATTATATTATTATTTTCCAAATAACAGTTGCAAAGAGCTTGGAAGAGAAAGAATATAAGTCATCATTGTTTAAAATGGCCTTTTTTAAATGAACATTTTGTGTTATAGTTCGTTATCTGTAATTCAGTGTAGTAGCTGTAACTGACGGACTATAATCTTAAGTAATGGTTGTAAACCCAGGCATAAAAATCAGAAACCCTGCAGTGCAATCAGACAGCAGGTATGTAACAGGTATGTGCTCAATGCGATTCCTACAACATGTCCCTGTAGCACCCGACCCAGCTAGCTAGTATTCAGATAGCATAAAAGTGTTGCAGTACTTTGGGCGGGGCCCTTTAATTTGGTGGCTGTACCAACCTGTAGTACTGATGAAATACGACTTTGTGGTTACGCCTCACTGAAACAGTGAGTCAGGCTATTCACAAACACCTGACGTGTAAAACAAACTCACACACAACACCAAAATAAGGGACTGTAGTTAAAAGAAAGAGAAATGAGGTTTCAGAATAAACAAAATAACTATATTAAATAAATGTCCGTGTCAGTTCCTTTGCAAACACTTTGAATAATCACAATCACTTAAGGAAAGACTGTCTCAGACTCTCAGACAGCAGAATACTCTCACACTGTTGTACTGCAACCACAAAGCAAAGGATGAGAAGCGACAGCGACCGAACTCCCACAGAGGAAGTCAACATCTGGGCTGGTCTGTGCTGCACCCAGGAAAAAAACTCCCCTGGTCCTGTACTCCAGGGAGCACGCTCAGTCCATTCACTCAATGACGCTTTTAAACTCATTTCAGCTTTTCATGACTTACAACATCAGCACACGTTACCATAGTAACACACAGCTACAGCTGGTACCTGTGCTAACACTGCTAGCCTCTAACATGCTGTTATTAGTAATACAATAATACTCTGACAGAAACAGTTTGAAACAAATGCATTTTAAATAATAAGTATTTATCACCTTCAAACTGAACCCTGCTCGTTTGCTGTACATCTGTTGGGTTTCTCTCCACATCTCGCGTAGTTGCTCTCTACGAGGTCAACTTCACACCCCGCCCCACAATTCCCTGGTTGGTGCAAAATTGAACAACAACCAATACCAGTAAACAAACTTCAGAGGTGCAGTCTGCTGCTCAGCCAGGAAGGCAGCAGGCTGCACGTCAGTGAACATTTTAGACTATTCTCTCATTCTTTCAGTCACTTGTGGTCTGGGCAACATTTTAATAAACAGGAAAAGACTGGAAAAGCTTAAATGTACAAAGTTAGTTTCCATCATGTTAGCAGTGAACATTAAAGGCCGTTTCGACTCTGCTTTAGCCTCATGGGGTCAGGTGAACTTTGACCTGTGCCTGTTTTTGATGAATGCGCTGAATTTGCTCGTTTGGAGTGAATGAATCTTTTTGTCTTTCGTCACAGTCCTCCTTGCACCTCTGCTGCTGCCAAACCATCAATGGGAGCATTGGAGAGACGCTCCTTTGGCCGTGCATGCACAAACTTACTAAGAGGTTTGTCTGTGAGCAAACTTACATCTACTGGCAGGGGATGGACAGCAGCAGCAATCCCACTGTGGCCCACGTCTATGTGAAGGGAGAAGAAGACTTTCTTTATCAGAGCTCATCCTTTCAGAACAGGACTGCAATCTTCCTTTCTCAATTAGAGGATGGAAATTTCTCTCTCCTGATTGGGAACCTGATGCTGGACCACGATCGGACCTTCATTGAAGTTGTTTTTATTTCAGATGATTCAAAGGAGAATATCTGTCAGAAGACCCTGCATGTAGCAGGTCTGTATACTTCTCTCTGCAAAACAAAAGCTGATTAACATTCCTGTTAAATTCCTAAAGTAAAATATTAGATAATCTTGTTCAGGTTTGGGCCTGTGGATCTGTGTGAGTTTCTAAAAATAACAACATAAAAATAATAACTTAGAGCTAAAAACTAAAGTGTAATCTGATCTCTAGACTCACTGATATCCTTCTTCCTCACCATCAATCTGGACTCACACAGGTGTAAAATTCCAGGTGGAGGCAGGTGGGGTGAACAGTGCATCATGTTACATTATGTTGAAATCATAAACTGACCCACAAATAATTGAAAAGGTACAAAATTGACCAGAAATGAAGAGAATGACGTGTCTTATACTCTGTTTCCTGTGAAAGGACCAGACTGGGTTTGGATGCTTGGATGTTTTTGTGACCTACAGACGTCTGTGGGTCCTCAGCCTGTGAAGACCCACAGACGCCGTTAACTCCTGTGGGTCATCACAGGCTGATAAATTAATCACATGCTCAAACACATTTGTACAGTCCAAAACATCCTGCTAAACTACTTGTGACTTGTTTCCAGCGGTCTTCCAGGAACCAAACATCGAGCTAAGCCAGGCCTCAGCAACCTGCAGCACGGTGGGGGGCTATCCTGAACCTGAGGTGACGTGGCTCTCCACAGACGACCAGGGGAACGAAACCATCCTGGAGCCACTGGAAGTAAAGACTGATAATAACACCAGGAATGGAACATTCAGCGTCTTCAGCAAAGCCAACATCAGCGGATTAAAAACTGTAACGTGCAGAATTTGTAATCCCACCTCGGGCGAATGTCAGACAACAACTAAAGACGTCTCACCTGCCGGGACTTTGTTTACAGGTACTTAAAAGCCAGTAATATCTCACTGTTAAAGTCACAAGGACCACGAAACACCAGCTCAGTTCACAGAGTGTAGCTGCCAAACTTTATTTATTCTTATTGTACATTTTTATTAGATATAATAAACTTTACATTCATGTTAGATCTGTTCTAATACCAGCTTGTGTAATGATGTAAACCAGGGGTGTCCAACTCCAGGCCTCGAGGCCTGGTGTCCTGCAGGTTTTAGACGTGTCCAACACACCTGATTCAAATGGCTAAATAACTTCCTCAACATGTCTTGAAGTTCTCCAGAGGCTTGGTGAAGAACTACTCATGTGATTCAGCTGTGCAGACCCAAGGTGAGATCTAAAAGCTGCAGGACACCGGCCCTCGAGGCCTGGAGTTGGACACCTCTGATGTAGACTCACTAACAATAACACCGATATTCTCCTGTAGGGCATCAGGATGTTTCTAGAAGGCTCAGCCATCTTTGTTTCTTCTGCTGTGTCCTCGGAGCAGAACAAGCCTCTGCCACACTGATAGACATGTGATCAGTAAAACTAACACCACACTCTTTTTATTGTGTTTTTTTAAAGGTGGCATAGCTGTCATCGTCATCATTACCGTCATCGTGGGGATTATCAGCATCGCTCTTTGTGTGTTCTGTCAGTGTGAGTGATGATTGATATAAATGCTTCTGTGCTGAGTCAGTATTGTCTGAGTTACAGCCAAAGACAGAAAACAGGAGTCGGATCTGCAGGTTTCACTACGTCCTTAAAAAGCTTTGAGCTTCTGTGTTTTAGGTGAACGTTTGCAGTCTGTCCGTACGTACTGCTGCTCAGATCACTGGGCTCCTGTCTGCAGCGCTGACGGTGTAACAGTCACCCAAGAGCAAGGCACCAGGAATCAGAGGCAGTATTTTAACCCTTTAACATCCACCAGGTTTGGATTAGACATGCAGAGGGGCAAGTCCAGAAAAGAGTCGGAGAGTTCATACATGAAGAATAGGGATGGGTATCGAAAACCGGTTCTTGTTGAGAACCGGTTCCCACTGTTTCAATTCCTTGGAATCGTTTGCCATTTTTGCAAACGATTCCCTTATCGAGTCCAGTCGCCCCGAATGACGTCACCACGTTGCGGAGCGTCATTTACCTGGCAGGAAACACGGCGCCTAAGCGGCTCAAACGCTCAAAAGTTTGGTTATACTTTACGAGAACGGATGACAACAGGGCAACTTGCAATACTTGCAAAGTAGATATTTCATTTAAGGAAGGAAACACTACGAATATACAAAAGCATTTGCTCACAAAACACGCGATGACCTTAAATGAATGTCGTGTTTTTAATTCCGCTCCGGACTCGTGAATCTCAACCCAGCAGCAGCGGTAACGTTTGCACGTCCTCTCCCGTTAATGCAGCAGGTAAATAATCAACTAACAGTGCAGATTATGTTAGCGCGATCTGCCTTATTACAAACCTGCCATTACTGTGCATTTAGGTGACCATGATGAGAGAGACAGACAGAGTCTCGCTCAGATGCTGGCAGTTCTCGCTACAGTCTACCGTAGCGTCTCCTTTCAGGCCAGGATAGACGAATGTCACCGAGCAGTGACTCAGTTTGTGGTCAAAGGCTTGCAGCCGTTTGCCACAGCAGATGCCCCGATTTTAGGTAAGTGAATGTGTTTAATTGTAGGCAGGAACATTACTGGATATTCTTGTTTTATTGCTACAGAAGAATATTTATTTTATTATTTTACATTTACAATTTTTTTCCTGGGGACCCTGTGACACCCCATTGAAAAGCCGTGGGCTGTGGATCTCTTAAGATGTCACTGTTGGTTACTCCATGTTACTCCTAAATTTCTATCTCGTTCAAAGAGAAGATATAAAACAAAGTTCTAAGCTATTTGACCTTAGTGTTCTCCTTTTTTAAAAAGAATCGATAAGAGAATCGATAAAGAATCGAATCGTTAAACAGAATCGAAAATGGAATCGGAATCGTGAAAATCTTATCAATACCCATCCCTAATGAAGAACCTAAATGCTAATACACAAGCAGCCATTTCAACAAGTTTGCAGGTTCTGAAACAAAAAAGACGCTTTTTCAAAGCTCTGTGTCCACAGCTTGAGTCAGCACAGTTAAGATTGGTTACTAGCTATTCACAGAGCAGAGTGCACCAGTTCAATTCAGTTTTATTTGTACTGCATCACAAAAGCAGTTGCCTCAGAGCACCTGCTGGAGGACTGAGAGGTTCTGGGAGAGAGAAGATGTGCAAGTTCAGGTCCAACAGTCTGTCACACAAAGTGTTAGGAAACAGTAGAAGTGTTTGTGAGCCTGAATGTGACACTGGTTGAGAGAACTTTTCTACCTTCTGCTTTCAGACACAATCAAATTCACCAATAAACACAGTTTGTTGGATGTTTAGGAAAATGTTGGTCTTCAGTGTTCAAATCACTTCTTTCCTGTTAATGAAAAGCTTTCTTTTGTTTCTCTGTTTGAACAAAAACAAGTAAATGGAAGAAGAACCTCCACAGGATGAAGGTCTTCCTGTTTGACTGTGGACGTTAGAGGAACTCGCGTTTTTGGACTTGAACACCAACGTGAACGCGGATGCTGGAGCCTTTTTTTTATTTCTCGTCTTTTATTGACAGTATGACATCTTAATGAACACTGACAGGAGAAAGGTTTCTCAGGTCCAGCTCCACATTGAGCAGGACGTCCTTCTGAATCAGCTGACTCTCTTTCTACCATAACTTTAGAGGAGTTATAAGTGAAGCCACGCAACACTTTACTTCATGCTACATTAAAGTGGCAGACTGCAGCCGACTTGTTTTCTGTCAGGAGTCGTCGGGAGGAGCAGGAAGCATTATCAGGAGGAGGAAGGACCGTCCACCGTGCGCTCGGCTGTTTGTTTGGGACTGAAACAGGAAGTGATCAGGTTTTGGAAGCGGTCTGCTGGGACTGACTGATGGTGCAGAGTAATAAAGACTGGACTGCGCAGTGACCAACATCCATGTTATGACTGTTTCTGCAGGACGTCCTTTTCTAAAGTCCACCCAGAGTTTATGACTGACATCTTCTTACAGCCAGAAGAAGGTCGGCCCGTCTAATGCTCTGCTTCCCGTATTAGTCATTAGCAGTGTTGGGCAAGTTACTTTGAAAAAGTAATTAATTATAGTTACTAGTTACTTCTTCAAAAAAGTAACTGACTTGGTAACTGAGTTACCAGATTCTAAAAGTAATTAATTACTTGAAAAGTAACTATTGTGTTACTTTAAAAAAATGTTTAACCCTCTGGGGTCCAGAGTATAATTGTCCATTTTTAACTACTTTTGATGTTTCCTCCACATTTCACCTTTAAAAACGATTTATTTACCTTGTTTGGTCTCATCAGCACAACCTCACGTGTCTGAATTTATGTTTTCATTTTGACTACTGTATTAACACAACTGATCTAAAATCAGACCAAAAACATAAAATCCGAGTAGAAGAAGTTATATTTTTTTTACTGTAACAACCACAAACATGTTTAATGAATCATATTTCATAACTTTAAATTATAAATTGTCAAGTTTTGCACACAACAAAGCTATTTGCAGCCATTTACCTTTTACCTTTTTTAAATAACCATTTCAAACTATTTCCAGAACAATCAGCTGTTCTTCAATAAGATGCCACAAATTATTTGTGCCACTGCAAATATTTCTGTCCACTATAAAGGAAACATCACAGCCTGATACCTGCAGGTCTGACAGCAGCAGGTGTGTCACTGCTGTTTCTACCTGGAGACAGCAGTCGCCTCATTGTTCTGACACACAACACAAAACTATCCACAACACATTAACTACACAAGACAACACATTAACTGCACACTCCAAACACGCTAAACGTCACAAATCTCTCACATCTCAAAACTCTCTCTCTCTCTTCCTAAACAACCAAATGTCATGTTGCCTTATCATTTTTTGATTGGTCGACATGGTGCATTTTTCCACCAATACGAACGAGCTGTTTTTTGTTGTGGTTTTTTTTGCTCATAAGCAGAGAGGTCTCGATGCTGTCCTTAGACAGTAAACATGACGAAACTATTGAGGAAAAACGCCGTATATCTTGTTTATCGTGACTCTGGTTTTACGTGGCCTATCAACACAATTTATAGACTGGTATATATCACCTTGTTGCTTTGTCGTTAAGTGGTCATGTGATTGGCTTACCACGACTACTTTATTCTTCCTCAGTCAAACAGCAGCACTCGTGCGATTGTTTTGCCCCCTGAGCTCCAGGTGTTGTGTCAAAAAGTGATCGTCGGCCAGAAAGTGATTTCCGCCCGCGAGAGCGTGCAGCTGCTTAAAGCTGCAGCGTCCAGATTACTTACAGCTACTTCCTGCAACTGATATAAGGTGCGGTAAACTGAACACAGCTTCAACCGTCTGGTTGTTGAAAATAGTAACGGGCCGCATTTTCTTGTTAGTAACTGTAACAGCGTTGTAACGATAGGAATAGTAATTAGTTAGATTACTCGTTACTGAAAAAAGTAACGCCGTTACTTGTGATGCTGTTATTCCCATCACTGGTCATTTACAGGTATTTTTCTGTACTTCTTAACTATTGCAGTGCATTGTGGGAGCAAGAACCCCAAAAGGAGGGCAAAATAAGAGCAAGAGCAGACATTAGACTTTTTTAAGGCTTCATTTAGATTTTAGACTCTGGAGTTGGAGAAGCTGCCTTCACATTTCTGTGGTAAATATTAAACTTTTAGATTTTTTTATTAAGATAATGTTTTTCAAAACACTCAGTGATTTTGTTTAGAAAGAATTGTTAATTTATTTGTTAAATGGTGTCCACTGTATCCAGATAAGTCAGGAATATTTTGCTGACTTACTTTGAAAATAATTGTTATTTAGGTTTAACACGATATAAACTTTCCATTTTAGTTAATTATCTTTCGCTATGATACTCGGTTTGGCTTCCAGTGGCTGGAGCAGTTTTCATAAATACTATCTGGTCTTTAAGTCTGAGGTCATTTGCTGTTTCCTGGATTTAGTCGGATTTAGAAGATAGCAGGAAGTTAGCTCGCTAGCTTCCACCTAAACATGATATAGCACAGTGAAGCTGGAGGATGAACGCTAACTTTTTTCCACTCGATAAAAGTTAACGTGAGGGATTCTGGTGGTCAGGGACAAATGTAATCGCATGGCAGGATGCTGTAAACGGACCAAACTTCAGTCAGGAGAACAACTGAGATAATCCATCCACAATACCAGGTTAGTCATTAATATACTGCTGCTGGGCTGCAGTTACATCGTAAGGGTTTAAAAACTGAGCTTTAAAATGAACAGAACCCAGAGAGGCCGACAGTGACCACTGACTGTTTTTTTTTTTTTTTTTTGTTCAGATTAAATAGAACAAGATACAAAACATGTTAAAAACACAACAGCCTTAATAAACACACCGTAGGTTGGACCTGGAAGCAGGCTCATCATCACTTAAAGACCGGATAGCAGTGTTGCCAACTTAGCGAGTTTGTCGCTATATTTAGTGAGTTTCAGACCCCCTTAGCCACTTTTTTCTAAAAAGCGACTAGCGACAAATCTGGTGACTTTTTCTGGTGTTATTGGAGACTCATGATGACACCTATCGCTCTTACTCTCAACAAGCAACAGGTGCTGCCACAGGTGCAGGTGGGCAACAGGTGGGCACCTCGCCCGTGCGAAAGCGCTCACAGGCAGCGGGTAGTCCTCACGGAGCAGCATTTTCTTTGTCTAAAATAAATCAAGGCACTAAAATACATCATTCCCATCATTGAAAACATAGAAATGGGATGTCTTTGCAGAGCCTTAAGTCCATCTTGTACATCCGATTTCGACTGAAGCTGTCTGGTGAGGCGTGCTATGTCCATTTTGTTTGTTAATGGTTAAAAATGTTCTTCTTTTACTGTTACTTTTTATGAATCACAAGGTTTAAAACTACTTAAAAAGACACACACACACAAAGTAACTCTGCCAGAGTGCCTATTTCGGATAAAGGAGCAGGGTTGGAATTGTGACCTTTAAAAAACAATAATTGCTAAAAGAAATTTAATTTGTAGTTCTAAACATATTTTAAATACTTTTGGGTGTTTTTTTTACTCACTTTACGTCTCTTCCACAATGTTATTTCTCTCTCCTACAGCGTCTGTTACAATCAGTGTTGGGGAGTAACGGAATACATGTACCGCCGTTACGTATTTAAAATACAAAATATGAGTAACTGTATTCCGTTACAGTTACCGTTTAAAAAGGTGGTATTTAGAATACAGTTACTTTGTTGAAATAAATGGATTACACGGCGGTACTTCCCTGTTTCATATTGTGGCGGGTCAGGACTGTTTGGGTTTTGTTTGACAGCTACGTTCTGTTGTTCCAGGCAGCGTTACGGTTGCCATGGTTACAGGGTGACGCTCTCTCTCTGCGTGTTTCCTGGGTGAGAGAGGCCTTTTTGTTGTTGCTGTGCTAAGCTAACAGGCAGAATGCTACAGGTATAGCTCTAAAGAATGTAGCATCATGGGCAGTGTAGTCCGTGCTGCAGGGAGAATGGACTGCCGTACACGTTATGTGTCTGTGAGCGAGGGAGGGAGAAAAAGGAAAAGTACGAGCTGTCATCGAGCAGAAACGGGAGCTGGAAGCATGTAAATATAATAATAACCACTGCAGCCAAGAAGAGAGCCTGACGAGCCCAGTTGTAAGTAAGCTATTAAGACTCGACTGTACACCGTGTTCGTGTTTTCCTCTGAAACAATAAGTTCTGTTGGAGCAGCCTTTCAACGCCTCTCTCTGTCTCTGCTAGCAAAGTTGACCCAGACAACAAAGTAAAGCTAGTTTTCAGCTACGAGCCGACACAGAACCCACCGTATTAGCCAGAGGTCCCTTTACTACGGTTCGGAGCCGCGGACCTTCAGTAACAGTAATAAATCACAGCAATAGTACATTCATGTAGTTGTAAACAGCATGATAATATATTAAGTAATCCAAAGTATTCAGAATACGTTACTCTCATTGAGTAACGTAACGGAATACGTTACAGAATACATTTTGGGGCATGTATTCTGTAATCTGTAGTGGAATACATTTTAAAAGTAACCTTCCCAACACTGGTTACAATTACGTGGACATGACCAAAGCAGATTAGGCTTGATGTGATTTAGCGAGTTCTAGCGACTTTTAGGACAGCGAAAAGCGATTTTCCTTACTGAGGAGTTCAAAGGCGTAGATTTGGCATGGACGGAAGGGACGTGTCCCCACCAGTAATTTGATCTCTTCGAGAAAAGAAAAACAATCCGATAGAAAGAAAGAAAAAAACGATCTGTCACCGTCTCATTCACTCAGCGGTGCAGAGAGAGTTAAATTACGTCCTCTACTGGAGTCCTACCTCATGTGACAAATATGGCCAATGTGATTGGCTGAGCCTTTCAGGGAGCTCTGTTTAGTTTCAGCAGCGGCAAACCTGCAAAAAAAAAGAAGACCACAGGTGAAAATAAAAAACTTAAAATAACCTGGTTGCACAAATATGCACACCCTTAAACTAATACCTTGTTGCAGCACCTTTGCCTTTTATCACTCTAATCAGTCTTTTTGGGTAGGAACCTATCAGCATGGCACATCTTGATGTGGAAATATTTGCTCACTCTTCTTTGCAAAAAACTGTCCAAATCAGACAGATTGTGAGGACATCTCCTGTGCACAGCCCTCTTCAGATCAGCCGACAGATGTTGGAATTCAGGTCTGGACTCTGTCCGGTCTCTTCCAAAGCCTCAGTCTTATTCCGGTGAATCCATTCTGTTGTTGTTCTGGATGTGTGCTTTGGGTCATTGCAGTGCTGAAAGATGAAGTTCCTCTTTATCTTCCGCTTTCTAACAGAAGGCCGAAGGTTTTGTGCCAACACCAACTGGTAACAGTAGTTCATGTTTAGAATAAAAGATCCCAGCTCACTGACTTAATCGGGGCAATAGTGCCTAAAATGTTGCAGAATTTTGCTGAGAGATCTTTTACTTTGTGGTCATCTTTCGTGAGTAGTTTTATGGACAAAAACCAGCAGGTCATTCAGTGTTCCCTTAGTGCTGATGTATCAGAGATGTTGGTGCACTATAACTGAAGTAATGCTGTTAAGTCCTTAAAGTCATATTCTTTTATTGTCATGACTTTATTTGAAGCTATTTTTATTTTTGTATGATACCTGATTTATATGGAATATGGCTGAAGTAAACTAAAGTCTAAAATACTTAGTCATTTGTTTAATAGTAATTTAACATTATATAATTCACATATAAAACTATGAATTGTAATTTTAAATGGTTTAAAAGCAGGTAGAATAGCATATGTAGGCAAGTATACTTCTCCTTTTATCAAGCAGCAAAGACAAAAATGGGGAAAAAAAAGAAACAGGGCAGGGTTCGGTGGTTGAATCATCCGTCCCCACCAATGCCACAACCAAATCTACGCCCTTGGAGGAGTCGGCAACACTGCCGGATATTTAGTTGTCTGCTTCTCTCTGGGCTTTGCACAGCTCTGACTGCTAGCTAGCTAACGAGCTAAAGTCAGCCATGTAGATAACTGGGAAAAGTAAAAACTTCATGGTTCTACTGATGTATAGAGAGGAAGAAATAATTTTAGGACTATAATAAGTTCCATAATAATACTTATGCTCCACGGTTGCCTTTACTGTACACTTTAAAGGGTTTCAGGCAAAGTTACACAAACTCTAGTTTTAGCCTCAGACTATCCAGGCCGATGCTAGCAAATGCTAATGTTAGCCTCTGATTTAGGCTGCTAAAGTAAAGACTTTTAGCTAGCTGACCAGGATAGACTAATTTGGTGGTTAAAAGACTGAAGTCCAACTTTTGTTGAAAATTTACCCAAATGGAAAAGATTTATATAAATCTTATAAAGTTTTTATCTGTCTTGTGTGAAACTTGTATGAAAAGCATACAAGAGTGAAAACAGATATAAGATCCCTTGAACAATTATATAAATGAAACTTGTATGTTTTGGATACTAAAACAATATATGAAAGTAATGAGAAAGTGGCCACTTTCATGAGTAAATTATATAAGTTTTTACTATTTCTTTTCCATGTGGGTTATGTAGTGCTGAGCATGTCATTTCTGGTATGTGGGATATTTTTGTGACCTCGCTGAGCTAATGTGGTTAAATCATAACTATATCTTGATTGAAGTATAATATAAGCGTTGTGCTGGTGTGCAGGGCTGTGATATGCCTTGTGGGGATGCTGCTAAAATATATAATTGTCTATATCACGCTTTTAGCCTAATAATGAGCATGTCTTCAGATCCTTAGAGATTATTTGAGAAGTGGATCAACAGCTTTCACTAAAGGAAACACTCTAAACCTGCACTGAATGCTGTTATGGATATGCAACTCTACTTGTATTATTAGAAAATTATAAGTTATTATTTTTTAATTCGATTTCATTTTTAGCTTAAATATAAACAGCAAAAAAAAAAAAAAAAACTTCTTACAATTTCTTTTAGTTCCTCTGTTTTTTCCTGAGAATAAATTCTGACTGGTCTTATTGGCTGAAATGAAAGAGCAAAACTCCCGACTTCATGTATGAACTGAACTACAGTGAAAATCCAAGGAAACGCTGGCAGATGGAACGTGATGCAGACTGAAGGCTGCATTCAGGACTTGATCTGCTTCATGAAGAGTGGTACATTTTGAACTATGATGTTTAAGTGTTGTGACTGCTGAGGATTCGTGGACACAGATCCTTGTTCACTGCGCTGCTGTTTACAGTTTAAAGTCTTCCAAAAGTCTTTGGCTGAGCCAAAACAACCGCAGCAGTGATTCGAACCTAAAGTACTCTGGATACTGTTACTGTACAAATACTATTACATGTTTGTTGGTCAGGTGTCCTGCAGGAAGAAAACACTTGAATGTGCATGAATGCGTTTACATGAGGACAAAGTGACTTCAAGGGAAATACAAATCTTCACATTTTGATGTCTGTCAGTTATTTTGTTCATGAATCGGCTGTTTAGTCGTTTTAGGATGAGATGGATGCTGTCATCATATTTTAGGATAGTTTTTAAGGTGAAGAGAGTAAAAGAATATTTCACTTTAAACATGCCGATGTTGTTGTGGACTAAGCTCAGATAATTATAGGTTGTAACTGCATAGTATGGTTAAGGATATAAACATTAAGTCTAAGCTCTTCCTCTCCTGCCCGTCTTTCTGATCTTTCTCCATCTCTGAGTGAACGTAGCTCTCACCTTTAGCTTTAGCACACACTGTGAGACACGCTGTGTGTTTGCTGATGTTTGTTGAGCCGATAGAAACGTTGGAGAAACATCCTTGATGCTCTTTCCTCTTCTGTAGAAACTAGAAGCCGACGACATACGTACGCCCGCTTTAACTCAGAGTATAAACACTATAAATGATACCGTTGAACCAAAAGTAATGAGTCTGTTTTGAAAAGTCAAGGAGTAGAAAGTAGTGTTAACATGTAGGCAGTAAAACGTTGTCAGAAAATACTGAAGTCCAGATACCTTCTACGCAAGTACAGTAACAAGATCCTTCGGTTTATCTTCACAGAGGGAGAAATGTTAAAGCTCAGAAATCTCTCAGTTTCAAGCAAGAATTACAAATACTGAGCATAACGAGGTACAGCCCATCGTGTGAAGCTCTAAATTAAATAATGCCACAGAGATGAAGCTGGTCTTTAGAGTCTTGGTCTCACTCTGAATCTTAATGCAGGCTTCATTTGTGGTCATCCTGCCTCGATGGCAGGCGAGCTGACCTCAGAGCTGTGAAAGCTCAGAGCTGTGCTTCTCCTGAGCTTTCTCTTTGGCTGTCTGCCCCTGAAATGGAAGGACAACGTTCCTGCATTGAGATGCAGCAGAGCAGCAGTGTTTGCTTTAAGTCCTGCCAGTACTGGTCAGCCCGTGTGCAGCGCCACCTTCCTGTACAGCACTAGCACAGCACCGTTGGAAAGATAAGCAGCTGACGGCTGTCTGGCCTCCGTTGTCTCTGTTGGTGATCTAGAGCAAGAGAAAAATGTGTCAGTCACAAACCAGGACAGCAGGGGGCGCTCGCCAACTTTTGATCAGTGTTAATGATGCTGCTGTGACACTAAGAGCACTCTGGTTAACGTGCGCGCAACATTTTTTGTAATAAATTAAAATTTTGATGTTTGCATATTAATATCAGCTGTCCATAATTATTGTTCGACACAAAATCAGATAATTGTATCTGCTAAAACGGTAAAAGAACAACATTCAGAAGCTTGCTTACATTTCTTGTAGCCAAAGGCTGCGAGTACTACGAGTACTATGAGTACTACGAGTACTATGGCTACTATAAATAGTCCAATCCCAGCCGTTGCAGCCACAGGCAGACCTTCAACTGTAAATGAGCAGATTGTGCATCACCCACAAATGCAACATAACGTTATTGTGACTGCATGGATCATGAATGTAGTGGAAGTTTATGTTAATGACTGCATTAAACACAGAAATCATCCATGTAGTATAAATTTATTTAATCAGTTTATTTGGTGTGTAAGTAAGTTAGCTGTGCTGTGACAGCAATGGACCACAAATAAAACCTGCAGCTGTTCAGCAGCTCTGCTCATTTCAGCAATGCACACTGAAATCAAACTAGAAATCATATTAGTCTGTAGTATGTGTGATATATGCTAACATGTGCTGCTTTTCCTGCAGAGCCCGTTTTAAACACACATGGTGTGTAAGTCGTTTTAAAGTGTAAATGTGCTGCGCTCACTGGGGACCTCATCTGTCACCTGTCTGGACTCAGGGTTTGCAGCTGTGAGGCGACAGAAATCCCAGCGTTTTGAGATACTGACACACTTTGATGGGAGGCTGGATGCTGATTAATGGTGATGTAATCCTCTGTGTACCTGCAGGCAGGTCTGCAGTTGCTCCCACAGTCTTGTTAGAAGTTGGGTTGTAAACGTTGCACCGTCTTTGACCCCGTGCTGTTGGCTGTGCTGATGACGCCGTAGGTGCCGTCTTCCTCCTTGTGGATCTGAAGGGTCGGAACATCAGGTGGTTCCAGTGCACGTTCATGTCCTTCGTGGTCGGTGGAAATCCATGCCAGTTCAGGTTCAGGAAAGCCCCCCTGTGTTGTGCAAGTTGCTGTCATCTTCTTTTGGTTGATCTCGATGTTTGGCTCCTTAAAATTAGCTGCAAATATTGTAAATATGTATTAATGACATATAAGATAACAAGTTTGATGTGCTGTAAAGTGACGCAGATACCAACCTGCTACAGCAGGGGTGTCCAAACTCCGGCCCGCGGGCCAACTGCGGCCCGCAATCCATTTTTAATTGGCCCGCAAGTAATTTTATAAATAGAATAGAATATGGCCGCACTTCAACTTTTGCTTGAGTGTATTGCACTTCTTAGTTTTAACACCAGGGGGAGCTACTGTCGATCGAGGCAGTTGCTCCACCAAAAAGGACAATCACAGAAGAAATTTAGCCCAAGTTAGTTACTAAACATGGCAGAACCAAAGAAGCGAAAGGTAGAAAGTGAATGCAGAAAATTTCAGACATGGTGGGAGAGTGAATATTTCTTCAAAGAATTCAAGGGGACGTGTGTCTGTTTGATCTGCACTGAAATTATGGCAGTTATGAAAGAGTATAATGTACGACGTCATTATGACACCAAACATCAGGCCTATGCATCCTACACTGGTGCTGAGCGAGAGCAGAAATTAAAGCAAAGGGTATCTCTCCTGCGGGGTCAGCAACAGTAATTTTTTCGTGGTCAAAAGGTCCAGGAAAAGGCTACAATAGCCAGCTATGAGGTCGCCCAACTCATCGCAAGACATGGCAAGCCTTTTTCAGATGGAGACCTCATAAAACACAGCCTCGTTAAAGTCACCGAAATAATGCGCCCATCAACAACGTCAGCATGTCCAGAAATCCAGTTGTTGAAGACTTGTCAGCCAACATTAAACTGCAACTGTCTGATAAAGCTGTGCTTTTGATCTTTACTCCATCACATACGATGAGAGCACTGATGCCACAGACGCCGCACAGCTGCTATTTTTTTGCGGGGAGTGGACGAGAGCACGAGCACTTTAGGTGAGTAAAAAATATATTCCACAGTACCC
The DNA here is from genome assembly GCF_963576455.1 of Neolamprologus multifasciatus. Lineage (NCBI taxonomy): Eukaryota > Metazoa > Chordata > Actinopteri > Cichliformes > Cichlidae > Neolamprologus > Neolamprologus multifasciatus. The sequence goes on from NC_140454.1 coordinate 34,591,568, forward strand.
GTGTGTTAATGTGCAGGTACACATGCTTCAAATATCAATAATGCGCATCAATTCTGTCACTACCCTGCTTTTGCACACCACTTTCTTATATGCGCTTTTCTTGTTAACACACAGAGTACACACCGCTGTGCACTGCCCACGTACACGCAAAGTCAGCTGATCTCATCTGATGCAGATTTGCTCCTTGATCAAGTGACATTTGTCTGGATTTTTGGCACGAGTGGCGATCAGCACCGCGGCTGGATGTCCCGATTTACATACCCAGCGCAGCTGATACTCACCAGAATAATTTAGTAAAATTATATGCACTCCTGTTATTAAGTCCAGTTCAGTCTGTTAATGTTGATAACGGTTTCAAACGAACGTTAATAGGTGTGTTGCTAAGCCTAATAACTTAAATAACAAACTTGAAATGTACCCGTCCCATTTTCCCCTTTATTGTTTTTTCTCCGTGCTGTAAATCTTCTGTCTAAGAAGAAATCTGAGGCTGTTCTGAGAATGAGCTACCAAAGCTTTTTCTGAATAAATCAATAAAGATCCATTTATGGAAAGCTGTGATGAAGGCAGTTTTGTCTTTAATTATATTCAACAATATAATATATTCGACCACTTGTAAGTGATTTTTCTAACTTTAATACACTAAAGTTAAGGTTATATACCTAATTTCTAGTAAGTGGCCCAGCCCCTCCTATATTTTTATGTATGTGGCCCTCAGTGAAAAAAGTTTGGACACCCCTGTGCTACAGGAACCATGGTTTGGCAGAGTTTGTCCTTGATTTCTCCTGCGTGGCTGAAAACGACTTTAAGGGACTTCAGGTTGTCTTCATGCAAACTCAAAGTAAGGTCAGTACTTCCACGCTTTAAACGCTGCACGCTCATACTCTCTCTGCACTCGATATATGATCCATTGTTGATCTGCACACAGCTGTTGTCACGAACGTCGCACTCGCTTACGTCACTGTCATGAGACATTCTCGCAAAAACATCACGGTTTTAGTAACGCAGTAACGCAGCGTTCCTACGGGAAAGTAACGGTAATCGAATTACCTTTTTGTAATAGTAATCCCTTACTTTACTCGTTACTTGAAAAAAGTAATCGGATTACAGTAACGTGTTACTGCCCATCTCTGGGGAGGATAATATGAGACCTGATATCTGTGATCCTGTTAATGAAGAATTTCAGTAGGTTTTCATACGCTGCCTTCGATGCTACATGGAGAGCAGCTGCAGATTAAGAACTGAGTTAATAATAAATATGAAGTCTGTGACAGTTATTAGACACAATCTTAGAGAAATACTGTTTTTGCTGCTCTCACAACCTTCTGATAATTTAACAAAGATTCTCTAAGAACATCAAACGATACCTGAAGTCCGTCCTTTTCTATTTTCAGCTTTTCTGCTGAGTTCTCTGGTATCATGTATGAACCAAGGCTGGTTTTAGGTTTTACAGACCTGTTTGTGAGCAGAGCAATGAAATTGAACATTTCCAAGCAGGTTGAATTAAACAGACAATCAGCTGTTAGTGGTCAAGTGAGAGGACCTATGGAAAGTAAGGCATGATTAGAGTTTTTATAAGAACAAACCAAACCATCAGCTGTATCTGAGGTAATCATGTGACATCTGTATTTGGGCTCACCAGGTGTGACATGAAAGAGGGAACTCTGGATTAAACACACATCAGCAGTTTTATAATTATAAAAAAGGTGTTTTTCAGGTGTGTAGGTATGATTTGAATTTTGTGCTCTTTGCTTTTCTTTAACATTTTCACCTGAAAACAGAAATCAGTCAGCCACAGACGTGGAAACAATGAACCTCTGCTTCTCAGATGCAGCTCCATCAAATCTGATGAAACAGCGATGATGAACATCCAGCTCTACATCCGTGCCAGTTCTCCTTTTTCTGTTATGAAGTACGCGCTTTCTGTTAACCTCATGACGCAAATCCTGACTCTCACAATGAAGAAGAGGAAGCAGCACAGCCATTTCTAAGGTCACAACGTGAGTATCTGACATTTCAGAGAAATGTCTGAGAAGACAAAGGTTGGAGGTGCCGTGTGACTGAGGTTTAATCTCTCGTCCTCCTCTACAGTTTCAGATCTTCAGATTTCGCTGTTCACAATTTTATCAATGAGCTTTATTCCAAACAGAATCTGAAACCTCTGACAGAGAATAGCACAAAACTACAGGAAGTGACCTCGTGGGAAGTCAAAGGTCACACAAACAAAATAAAAGCTCCCAAAATTTAAATACAGAAAATAAATATACAGTCAAGCCCATAATTATTCGTATCCCTGGTACTTTTATTCAACCAGCAAGTTTTTTGTTCTGACTGGAAACGACACAGGCGTCTCCAAAGGATAATAAGACGATGTACGAGAGGCATCGTTGTGGAAGAGAATATTTCTCAGCTTTAAGTAAACTTCTCAGTAACTTTAAAACCCTCTAAAAAATATTTCACCCTATTTTGGGGGAGCTTTAGGGCCCCAAACAGATAATGGTTTGTTGCATCAAGGCAACGTTGTGCAACAAGTGTAGTCCAACTCCAAGTTATTCTATAATAAGTTGTATTAGTACAACAAGGTTGAATGAATAAACAAACAAGTAAACAATGCAAACATTTCACAGAACAATAAAACACCAAAATACATCCAACATTGGATCAGGGATCTGTCTTGTTCATTCAGCGGGAACCTCAGGAAGCAGTTGCAGTTGGAGGTGAAGCAGAGGTGCATGTTTGGTGTACCCTGGCACCCTGCATCGTCCCTTGTCCTCAGTCATGATCAGCCAGTGGGCTGTTTGATCCAGGCGGACATCTTGGACTGGAACGGGAGCTGTGCGTCCTTTCTTCCTCTTCTCCTCATATGCGCCAGCAATGAACTGGCTGGGACGACCTCTCTTCTTCTCCAGGCTCTTCCCACACATGCAGAGGCCATTTGCAACGTATGATTTGAAGGGCTCATTTGGTCTTTCTGCTCCATGCCAGTGCCTTCACAGTCTCTTCTGTAGAGCAGCCAGGTGGTAACCATGATCACGTCCAGGAAGTGGACCAGCCGGTGGTACCATTTCGTGGATCTAACTTTGTTACGTTAGAGTGCAGTCAGTGAGTCAAGCAGGTCCAGCCATGTTCTTGTTATGTTCTTGCACCACAGCAGGGCAGGGGACAGTGATGTGCTTCTTCTGCTTGCGATCCACCTGTGATGATATTAATAGATTATCTATTTATTTATTTATTAGAAAGAAAGAAATGCAACAGGAAGATGCACACACACACAATTAGTTTACCAACTGACCCCTAACCCCTGAGCTCTTAAGTGTCCCTCAAACCTGATTCAGGGATCCTCCACTTCACTGTAGCTCCCTGAAAGCTTGCTGTCCTCATTTTCTGAGGGAATCTCCCTAACTTCACATTCCTTTGGTTTCCTTCCGTAAAAGGTTTTTACGTCCATGTCCTGTAATTATCAGTAGATTGTAAAGTAAAAAAATCGATCATGTAAATGCACCCAAACACATCTCTGCACATATATGCTAATGCATTATATTGCCTGAAAAATAGGCTAACTGCACAGTGTTGAATGAAAATTAACAGTTTTACTGTATAAATAAATTTAAAAAGTAGAACAAACAATCAAATATACTTCTTAACATATTCGTTTTTTATCTACATTTATTTTACTATAAACATGTAAAATAGTGATCTTTGTCTTACCTCCTGATGGAGATGTCTCTCATGTAGTGCAGCTTGCAGAAAGACATCTGCAGTTTCCACTGATTGTTGTTTTATTGTAAGAGATGAGTAAAGTAAAGAGTAAAGTGAGTGAGACGTCGCAGCTCTTTGTGGCGAGTACTCATCACAGGACGGTTTGATAGCTGAAGCGAGCACGAGCATCTTACTCACATCTGAAACTAGAGCCTGATGTAATATAAATAATCCTGCAAAGGTCGAGTTCACCTTTCCTTCCTGTTATATTCAAAGCACTTTAACCTTTGACCTCTGCAGGATGCCCCCTGGTTCATACTGTAGCTTAGTGTTTGTGGCTGATAAAGTGCAGATATTCTCCCACTGGTGGAAAAGATCACAGCAGTTCAGGTTAAGACTGTTTTAGCTTCAGTGAGAGTCATCATCAAACATGAAGGACGTTTCTGTGTAGAAAATAACTGATTTTCCTTTTACTTAACTAGAAATGATAATCCTGCTTAAATAGCGTAATAGTGCACAGGTTCTATGCACAGGCATTCATATTTCAGGGGTAATTGTGCCCCCTTCTATGGCCATCATATATAGGGTATATGGATGGAGCGGGCCTGGGGGCCAGCACATAAATGTGAACCCAAACGCAGATTCAGACGCAGACAGCAGGAATCAATCTTAACTTGGCTTCGTTTACAGACCCAAGAGAAACACAGTACACGGGAGAAATGTGTGTGGACGTGGAGCTCGAACGTGGGTCTCTGAAACAGCACGAGAAAGGTCAGGAGGGGCACTGCGGAGACCTGAGGACATGTGACAGACTGGATTAAGTGAACACAAACAAATAAACCACAAGAAGCAAAGGCGGCGTATTACTAACACAGGTACACAGATGAAGAGATGAAGAATAGTTGTGGTCTTCAATACTGCTGAGTGATTATCCAGGATCACACACAGGTGAGCATGACAGGTGTGTTGATGTGGGCTCCACTGAGGTGGAACAGCCAGTCACTGGGACCATGACAACATATGTTGGTCCACCGCCAGCTGCTGATTTCCTGTTTATGTAAATGATCTACATTCTCCATAATCATCACTGTGTTCCCAGCCCAGAGAGGCTGACTGATCTGGCAACAGTGGGAAGGAAAAACTCCCTTTTAACAGGAAGAAACAGGACAGGACAAAGACACCCTGTGGAAGAGAGCCAGAGGTTAATAATAACTAATGATTAAATGCAGAGAGGTGAGTGAAGAAGAAACTCCCAATGCATCATGGGAATCCCCCGGCAGCCTACATCTATTGCAGCATAACTAAGGGAGGATTCAGGGTCACCTGGTCCAGCCCTAACTATATGCTTTAGCAAAAAGGAAAGTTTGAAGCCTAATCTTGAAAGTAGAGATAGTGTCTGTCTCCTGAATCCAAACTGGAAGCTGGTTCCACAGAAGACTGAAAACTGAAGGCTCTGCCTCCCAGGATGAAGGGAATCCAATACAGGAGAAATTTTCAGCGTCACTCTGAGACAGGATGTTTCTAATTTTAGAGATGTTGCACAAATGTAAGAAAGCAGTCCTACATTTTTGTTCAGTATGTGCATTGAAGGACAAGTCCTGGTCAAAAAACAGAAATCAGGGCAACAGTTCTCGTTTTTCTGTTATGAAGTACCCGCTTTCTGTAACCTCATGACGCAAATCCTGACTCACAGTGAAGAAGAGGAAGCAGCACTGCCACTTCTAAGGTCACAACATTAGCTTGTATTTCACCTTCCAGAGAAATGTCTGAGAAGACAAAGGTTGGAGGTGCCGTGTGACTGAAGATCTCTCGTCCGTCCTCCTCTACAGTTTCAGATCTTCAGATTTTACTGTTCACAATTTTTATCAATGAGCTTTATTCCAAACAGAATCTGAAACCCCTGACAGCCATGAACCATTTCCTGTGTTGTTGTGCTGTGGTGTGCACAGGCGCCATGTGGTGTTGTCATGTCTTGTGTATGTTCAATCTGAGATCTGAAATGCTGTAATGGTCCAGTTGGGAAAATAACTCTGACAGTTCTGATCGTTACGCTGTTGGACTGATTCAAAAACACGAGGACTGACATGTAAGCTTTAAATAAGCACTCGAAGCCCTCTCCTTCCTTTCTCATCTTTCTCCATCTTTGAGTGGAGTTAGTTAGTTTCTCTGTGAGTTGGACCTTTAGCTGTCAGACACACTGACAGCATAGAAACAGTTTGTTTGTTAAGCTGATGCATCTGAAATTACCTGCAAAAACGTTGCTTCCTTTCTGCTCCCTGGTCAGTATTACTGCTTCAGAGGATCAGTGAGCACAGCTTATGAACATCTGACCACATGGATCATGCATAAATTGTCCTGTTGCCTCTTTCACCCCTCTGTCCCTAAATTTCCCTCGATTCATGTTTGTCAGTGTGTTACTGTACCAGCTGTGTATCGAATGCACACAAATTAAAATGTATAAATAAATATATAAAAGATGAAGTAAAGGAGTAAAACTGTTGTTATTTACAGCAAACAGCAGATGTCAGCTAACATCTAAGTTCACAATCTTTAAATAAAGTGACAAACAAGAAAACAGTGCAGCTGATCCTGTTCAGCTGGAAAACAGTAAAGACACGAAATCTTTGTTTTGTTGCTCGAGGAAAGCTGAGCTCAGTCAGTCACAGCAGCTTCACCGGCTCACGGTTCATCTGATCGTTTCATCCTTCTTGGCGTCTTGAGGCTAAAGCAGAGCTCAAACACAACATTTTCGTTCTCTGCATCGTTCATTGGTTTTACTGTAGGTTTCACTGAGTCAGCCTGGAGAAGAACTCGTTGGCACTAAGAAAGAGCCAATAACAGGTCATTTTAAACTGAACTGTGCAAATAAAAAGGTTTAAACTCTTCAGGAAACGCCTCTGCCGACGCCTCAGCCGTCGTCTTGCTCACAGCGTGTGTGAGTGCAGTCGAACAATGAACCCATCCTCAGTTTAGTCTGTGTTTGCGTGCACGCTGCCTCCGCCTTGCTCTGCACCACCTGCAGGGCGGTGCTCCTGGTCTTCTAAAAGAAAAGCAGACAAAACATTTTTTCAGAAACGATCCAACAGCGATTTCTCGACTGTGAAACAGACGAATGCAGGTTTTAATCCTCTTCACCAGAGTGTGTGCAGCACAGTTAGAGCTGTAAGTATCTGGACATCAAACACTTCTCATTTTTCTATTCAGTGTCAAACAGTTAAGGTGTGACCAAAGTGCTGCTTTAAAATTACATTTTTATTCATATTTCTACAGACATGAACACTACCTGCTCCATCTAGAAGGTTTTGGTCCTCGTTGTCTTGATGTCCATCATCTGTGGAAACAGCACATCAGAGTGTAGCTGCAGAGTGTCAGTCATCTTATCTCATTGTGTTTGTGAGTGAGCCAAAGTCCAAACCTTCATCCTGTGAATCCTCGTCGTCTCTGCTCCCTTCAGACTCTTGAGATTCTAACAAAATCAAAGAAACAATGGTTGACAAACATTAAAGAACTGTGATATGTGACATGTGACACGCTGTCTTTGGATGTGAGAGCTCCGAGATTTCAGGGGTTAGGGTTCCTTCTCTCCATGACGAGTTTTATTTTGAAATATAGCCGTCTGCACAGTGTTGGTAACACCATCATGGTCTCTACCATATATTTCCAAATATGTCACTATTTCCCAGCCGTTCCAGATGTTGAACCTCTGCTGTGAGAGCACCAGGACCGCCTCCCCCCTTCTTACCTTCTTGGAGCTCCATTTGTTGGTCTGCATGGTTTTCACCTCCTGGCTGTTCTACACCAGAAACAAAGCAAAGCTCTTCAGTCAAGAATCAACTGTGGAGCTGTGACCCTCCAATCGTGTCATCATAGATCTTTTTGACCTCACTGCAGAATTACCTCCACTCAGTTGTCCGTTGGATTCATCGCCAGATTTGCAGCCTAAAAGCAAAAGCAGAGGAAAAAAGTTAGGAGCCTGAAACACTAAATAACTGAAGTGCTGTGAGAAAAATATTGTTTCATTTGGAAAGTCAAATATGGACGTGGGAAAAAACAGCCAGATCCTGACTGGTTCACCAAAGATCTGGTAGGTAGAGGTTAAGCGCGAATCTAATTCAGTTACGGTCACTGTCACTTCCTGTTTTATTTTGTAATCCTGGATATGTTATGCCTCTCTGTCTTGACTAACTGTCTTGTTAGTAACAGCGTCTCTTCCCAGAAATCACAGACCAGGCACATAAGTGTCGTTAGCACAGCTGGTGCAGGTTCCTCCAATCACACTGCTGCTTCTGGCAGTTAACAAAGTTTGAAGGTTGCTTTACTTCCTTGTAAAGTTAGAATACAAAAATCTGTTTAAACAGAAACAGCAGCTACCTCTCAGTGTACTGATGCTTTACTATGATCCTTTTATGAATGGGCAGCAGGCGCATGTACTGGTCTGCTGTGGTAAAGAGAGAGCTGAGCATGAAACCAAAGCTATTGGTTTAGTGGTCGATCTACGTTCCTACCCTGACGTTCGCCCTGAGCTGATCTTCCCCGAGGAGTCGTTACTCTCCCACACTGGGGTAGCTAAATGTCCTCTGATGGATCGCCGCAACAGTCGGGGCCAACTTAATGAATCCTCTCTGAGAAAACGTTTCTTCTGCTTCATACACTGTGTAACTGTGACAGCAGTGTTACTTATGTAGCTATGGCTGAGTCTATGACCACACAACAATACAGCCATAGCTACAGTACGACTGTAAAGACGACTCAGGTTACAGGTTAATAATAACGTTGTGTTGCTGTGCTGTGTGACACGTTTGTCTCATTTAAAACGTGTGTTTGTGAACAGCCTGAGTGACTTTACAGACGGATGAACATTCGCTCTCTTTATGAAACAGCTAAGTGCTCCGTAGGCGGGGTCAAAGCGGTGGCTCTGACCCCGCCCACTTTAACATCACAAAAACATGAAGCGATCACAGCAGTATGCTCCTGCTGATCGCTCAAGCATGTCTGCATGTGACCCGGAGAGGTCATCGATGAAGACACGACGCTGACAAAGTGCAAAGATTCTCCATCACAGCTCTGAAGACCTGAATCCAAAAGCCTAACAGGGTCTATGACTGTTCATCCTTCTGATTGATTATTGCTGTCACTGATTTATTGATCAGTGTTTGAACAATTCATTTTCAACATTACATCATATGTTTACTGTAAATGTTAAAAGAACATAACTCAATGTTTTACTTACGTTTCTTGTAGCAGATGTATGTGCCTACTGCTAATCCTGCTATTACTAGTAGTACTATTAAGCCAGAAACTAGACTCATGGATGAGTGCACTCCTGGATTTGTGTCTGGACCTGTGAAGAATATGACAGAACAACAGAAATGAGCTGGGCTGCTTTACCAACAACTGTAATTATTATTCATGTTACCTTAAAATCCAGGTTAAGCTACATGAATATTTTCTCTTATTAATGAAATTCTAACAGTGACAGTGGTGTCCCAAAACGATGTGGGCTTCATAGATAATCGGCAAACCTTCTGGAGGAAACCTGGTCTTGTTAGGAGAGACGGCATCCATCCCACTTTGGATGGAGCAGCTCTCATTTCTAGAAATATGGACAAATTTATTAAACCCCCGAAAATATGACTATCCAGAGTTGGGACCAGGAAGCAGAGTTGCAGTCTTACACGCCTCTCTGCAGCTTCTCTCCTCCTGCTACCCCCCCAAAAACCCATCTCCATAGAGACTGTGTCAGCTCCCAAAAAGACAAAAAACAAACTAAAAACCAGCAACAAACAACTTAAACATTTACAAAGAAAGAACAATACAGTATCCACATGTGAACCAAAGAGTAAAACAGTGAAATGTGGATTATTAAATATTAGGTCTCTCTCCTCCAAGTCTCTGTTAGTACATGACTTAATAATTGATCAACAAATTGATTTACTCTGCCTTACAGAAACCTGGTTGCAGCAGGATGATTATGTTAGTTTAAATGAATCAACACCCCCGAGTCATTCTAACTACCAGAAACCTCAAAGCACAGGCCGAGGGGGAGGTGTGGCAGCAATTTTTCACACCAGCCTATTAATCAACCAAAGACCCAGACAGACTTTTGATTCATTTGAAAGCCTGATGCTTAGCCTCGTCCACCCCAGCTGTAAAACTCAGAAACCAGTCTTACTTGTTATCATCTATCGTCCACCTGGACCTTACACAGAGTTTCTGTCTGATTTCTCAGACTTTTTATCTGATTTAGTGCTCAGCTCGTCTGTAATAACACCACCACTCATTCACCTATAAGTATGTCAAAGATGGCCCCGCCCCTCCCTGAGCCTGGTCCTGCTGGAGGTTTCTTCCTGTTAAAAGGGAGTTTTTCCTTCCCACTGTCGCCAAAGTGCTTGTTCATAGGGGGTCATATGATTGTTGGGTTTCCTCTGTATGTATTATTGTAGGGTCTACCTTACAATATAAAGCACCTTGAGGCGACTGTTGTTGTGATTTGGCGCTGTATAAATAAAATTGAAGTTGAAATCTGAAGGACAGCCATGTAACACTGTCAGGACAGTGATGGCAGTATCGGTGTCATCTCTGTCATAACGTTCATCAAACATTCACTGCAGGATGATCCAAAAAGGTCTTGGAGGATTTACAGGATTTCGACTCAGTGAAGTGTTTGCTGAATCAGAAAGTCCCTGATTTTTATTGGCTTTTAATGTTTTTTATTGGCTTTTAATGATTTTTAATGGCTTATTGCTTCATTTTAAAAATGTTCCCCAGATTCTACCTGAAACTGTGTGAACATCCATCGGGGGACGGATGTACAACAGAAACATATCAGCAGCGTCCCTTCAATACTGATTAGGCTCAAACAAGCACTGAGTTTAACAAAATAGTGCTAATGTTACAACATTATCTAGCCCCGCCTCCAACAGCACTCCCACTCTGGCAGATACTGGGGTTTGCTGATGTGCTGCACTCACCAGCACCATCTCTGTCCATCTTTGTGGTGGTGTTGATGCTTTGGTTGGAGCGAGGGTTGGTGATGCAGCAGGTCACCGACACCAGCTCCTTCACACTGACGGAGCTCCTGACAGTGAAGGTTCCATCCTTTGCGTCCCTCTCGTGGGTCAGTTTGTATTCATGCAGGTCCACATAAACACCACTGGTCGTGTTTTGACCCAACCATGACACGCTGGATTCAGGGTATCCTCCACGCGCTGTGCAGGTCGCAGTGTCTGCTGTGTGAATGGTCAGGTTTATATCTCTGTAGGGAGCTGTGACAGAGGTGAACACTGTTTACACACCACAGACATTCAGAGCACATCAGCACAAACACTTCATGCCAGAAACAAGAACATCAGAGTCAGAGCTGTATGAAAAGTCTCAGGGAGCCCGTGGAGACGTATTCGATCTGGAAGTAAGAAGATATCTTCCTTACCTGAAACCTGCAGTTTTGAGTTGCAGAGGCGCTCATGTCTGTCTTTGAAGGAAGCCATGACCCAGAACGACTTCTGGTCGTCTGCAGCTGTAACACTGTGAAGTTTAATGGAGATGTTCCCCGATCCAAACTCAGAAGCAAAGACTGTCACTCTGTTCCTGTAGACTTCAGATGTTGTTTGGTTACACGTTTGTTTACAATGAATCAAAATGTTTTCAGTCCCGTCCTCCTGCCAGTAAAACCACTTTGGCCTTGTTGGAACTGGGAGTTTACAGGGAACCAGCACAGAGCCTCCAACAGCGGCACCGAGGAGCTCCGCTCGCTGAGCCGAGATGAGGGCTGGAAAAAGAAACACAAACACATCAGTAATGATGTAATCATGACATCAGTGATGTAACACACAGTTTAAGAAAACCAGCCAAACTGTAAACAGACAGGCACTGACAGGACCAACTTCCAGTTTGTTTTTCTCTATTTAAAGATTTTATGTTAAAAACAGAAATCTGGTTGGTTCTTTGTGCCTCATAAACCTTTTTCCTTCTGGCTGGAGTGCAGTCTCTCACACTAGTGGCTAATTTGGGTCATTAACTTTCCCAAATGACTATCAGTTGTTTTGGATTCTCTGTATTCTTTGTGTTACTGTCCATTCTTCACCTTATAATATAAAGCACCCCGAGGCTGTTTTTGTTGCTAAATAATTAAATTGAATTAAACTAAGTGAAACGTAATTTAATGTTAAAAATCTCCAGTGAGATGAGATGGATCTGTTGGGTTATTGTGGTATTATTAGCTCTAAATGCTCCTTCATCCCTAAAATCAAAGAAACAAACTGAAGGTTAAAAACAGCAGAGTGTCATAAACAAGAGGATTTACAAGGTTAGGCAGAGTTAGCAGGTAGTTAGCTGGTTTCTATTGAGAGTTTAGTCGGCTCGAGAATGATTGTTTACCAGAGGGTTTAAATATTTGTTGTCTGGGGCACCTCGAGCTGCAGAGGCCAAGAATGATGACTGAAGAGCTTTAGGGGCTTTGTGTCTGTTCAATAAATAAGAGCCTCACACAACGCAGGAGACACTTGGACACTCAGTCGATACATCAGCACTTAACACGCAGACAGAGCCTCAGCTGTGTGCTGTAAACTCCATTTAGCTTTCACTTGAAGCCGATAAGGCTGGAATGCATTTACTTGGATTTAGTATGGATGCAGTACACTTAAAGCCAGGACATGGTAAATCTGTACTGATCATACCAATCATACAGCTGTACTGACTGTATGATTAAAAGATGGCTCATGAAAGAAAGACAAATGGAGTAGATGGTCTTTAATAACTTTAGGTTTGTTAGTCCTTAAATAAATATAAAAGTACAAATTACAAATCGAGCCCAAACATGCATATTTCTGGGGATATTTGAGCATCATGTAGCAGCACATCCTCCACCAGGAGTAAAGCCCAAACAGATCTTACCACCGAGCAGTCCGACCACGAGGCCTGCAGTTAACATGTCTGCCTGTAAAACAAAGGTAAAACATGCTGTGGTCACATATCTATTATTGCGTGTAAACACACTGTTTCATCTTCCTCATGAAGTCTGGCTGGGCTCCAGCAGGTGTTACTGGAAATGTAATGAGCCCACATTGTATTCAGATTAGTGACAAGATCACAGTAATAAAGTGATATAATCCCAGTACTTTGTGTTTAAACGGTGTTTAGCTCACACTCACAGGATTAGATGGTGTCAGGCTCACAGACAGCAGCTGTTCCACCTCTGCATGCTGTAAGCAAATAACACAGCAGATACAGAGTCAAACATCCTGGAGAGCAGCTTTCTGTTCCCCCAACAGAAAGTCCGAGTGACTCAAAGTTGAAGTGAGGAGAGCCCACAGAGCATCACAGAGCATCACGGAGGGAAATTCTGGGATTGTGGTACTTTGCAAGTGTGTGCTCTATGCATGCAGCTGCTAACCAGCTATACAAATAGATTTAGCAGCCAAACCCCAGGTGTATTACAGGCATCGTGTCATAAATGCAAACAACTTTTTTACTGATGAAGTAGCGAGTCAAACTTGGCTCGAAATAAACCATCATGAAGCTGTTCTTTGTTCTTTGCGCAGTGATGTGTTTTCATTGAGAAACTTCTGGTTTCTCACTGCAGCTAATTCAATCTGAGCTACATGCACTCAACAATAATTCAGTTCAGTTTTGTTGTATTTATATAGCTGGTTTATACTGGTTATACTGGTTTACTATTTTTCTTTTTACATTCAAAACAAAAAAAGGTAAACTGAACATCAAGACAATTCTATAAAAAATAAATGTTGTTATGTTACCTCAATATTACTGAGATGTATTTCAATATGTCTGTAAAATACATTTGTTTTATTTATTTTTCATTTTAATGTTATGAACTACAGCAACATCTGTGGTGTTACACGTCAGTTTTGACAATTGTCTATAAAAGCAGATTCTGAAGAAAGTGTCCGGATCTATAACGGCTCGCTCTTTGATTCTGCTGAAAGCCTTTAAGCGCTGATCCGACATAAAACAAAGTCACACAGACGAGCAAGCGCGCACACCGCGGAAACACTGTTAATATTAAAATAAATAAACAGGAAGTCAAACATGGAATGAATGAAAAAGAAGCAAAGCTGTAAATCTCCAGACTGCGCTGCAGGACCGGCTCAGGTCAGCACGATAAAGACGATTCAAAGCAAACTGAGTTTGAAGATTCAAAGGTTTCCAGCAGCGCGCAGGACGGCGCACAGTCATAAAAGCTCCGTGACAGCCGGAGCTGTTCTCCCAGCTAAGTAAGAGCCAAATATTTCTTTCATCGCCAATAAACGCGTTTCTGATGCCAGGAAGCCTCCGTGAGCGCTGCGTCCTCACAGACTCACCTGAATCAGAGTCTGTCACAAGAGGCCGGGCTGCTCCTCTCACGGTGAAGAGTGGCTCCCGTTATCCGCACGTCCTCCCTTACAGACAACCTCGACTTCCCTCTTCTCGCTCTCAGCCACGCGCACGTGCTTCCTTTCTGGTGCTAAAAACCTTTCAACGATCGTGGCTCAAGAGTTGAGAGGGCGCCTTATAATCAGAAGGTTGCCAGTTCGAGCCTTGAGCTTGAACACTTCACGTTGCCTGCTGGTGGTGGTCAGAGGGCCCGGTAGCGCCAGTGTCCGGCAGCCTCGCCTCTGCTGACGGTATGTAGCTTACCATCAGCAGTGTGTGAATGGGTGGATGATTGGATATGTAAAGCGGGTGTAAAACTTGGGGACCTACAAATACAGGCCATTTACAATTACTCTGCTGACGTCATAACCATAAATGTCACGCATTCATAAAAATCTGATCATCAGTTTAATCGGACACTGTTTCAGGTGCTGAGCAGGACAAAACACTACGCTGCCATTGTTATCATTGACAGAAATAAAAAGGTGGAAGTTCCTGTCTGCTATAACTTCCACAAACCTGTGTGTCCACACCTCGCTGTGACCTGAACTGAACAGCAAACATCAGAGGGGACACCTTGGTGCTCGTGATTTTACCTCAAAGCAAAAAGAATCGTGATAATAAACTGTCATGCTGCATTCTGAAGAAAAGAAGAAGTGGGCATACTCAGGAAGCTCTTCAGGTGTTATCGGTCCATTCAGTGAGCTGGGAAGCCCAGCAGTGACACCTTGTGGCGACGCGTTTAATCACCGTCACATGGCTGATTCCCCTTTCAGCTACAGCAGCACTGCAGCTGGTTCAGCTGGAGATTCGGAGGCTTACCGCCATGCAGTGGACATATCCTGAGGCTTTCGCAATAGACACTCGTGGGGCAAAACACTTACAAGCTAATGTGTGGATCGACTGTTGAGTAAGATGCCTCCAGCCTAGTAGCGGTTTTTGATATGGGCAAAAAAAGTTGCTCGTACTCATTCTGCCCAGACATCATGACAGCACATTTTGGGGGTGGCATTGGTACCCAGTGGCGGTCCTAGCCTGTTTGGCGCCCTGGGCAAACACTCCCTCTGCCCCCCCCACACACACACACACACACACACACACACATATGAAGAGAGAGAGTATGCATAGTATGCAAACAGCTACCAAACAGCCATCATAATTCGTCATACAATGAGAACAGGACAAATCAACAACTGACAATGACTCATTAATATTAAAATCTGTAACATAATATATTATTTGGAGTTTAGTCTGTTACTGTTGCTATTTTTTACCATTTCATCTTGGAGCAACTGTCATGCACATAATTAAAAAAAAAAAAAAAAAAAGTATTCTGATTGGTTCAGGATGACCTGCCATTATCCAATCACACATCTGTTTACCTGCATCTGTTGCTCGTTTCTCCTCCTCTTCTTTTCTCTGTTTTCTGAACTGAGCTCCTGATGGCTTTGAACTTTTCTTGTCCATCTTGGTTTTAATTTTGCACTCCAGTATGAACTTAGTTCACAGATTCACTTTGTGTTTATTTCTGGGATTTCGCACAACCCAGAATTCAAATCATGAATCCATGTATTGGTTTTAACTTTCAGTCATGCTACTGTGTATGTTTGAGTTTGGGCCAGGAAATAGCCGATGATGTCATAAAACTGTGCAGAAATATTCAAGAAAAAGTTACAAAACATGAATCAGTCAAACAAGAAGCTGGACTTAGCAACCTGCTCAGACTCGTCATCACAGAATAGATGAGAACGAGCTCGTCCTAACAGCAGTCACTGACAGGTGAGACCTTTACTAACACCTCTTGAAAGTTTTGAATGATGATAATATTTCAGGAGAAAAAAACCTGCGTAATTCCCATTTTACAAAGCTTGTAGTCCAGCCTGTAATTCTAACCCTCGTGTATTTTTTCCTCAAAGCTCGAATTTGTGGCCTTCCTGTAATGTGATCCTGTATCTGTCATCTTTATCCTTCTGCTGCTCCGAGCAGCGATCTGCTGCTGCAGAAGTGAGCTGCACATTTCATTTCTTTTGTTTTTATTTAAACTATTGAAAAATATAAAACTAAATAGGAACGAATTTCCCAGCAGTCGGGAGTTTTTGGGGAAGCTGTGAGAGGGCTGAATGACACAGCTTTAGAGCTTTCATTTAGGAAAACATACAGTTGATATCAAATG
The DNA here is from genome assembly GCF_963576455.1 of Neolamprologus multifasciatus. Lineage (NCBI taxonomy): Eukaryota > Metazoa > Chordata > Actinopteri > Cichliformes > Cichlidae > Neolamprologus > Neolamprologus multifasciatus. The sequence continues at coordinate 34,607,808 of NC_140454.1, forward strand.
TTAAAAAAGTATAAATCCAATATCTTGGTTACATTTTCCAGTCACTGCTCCTGCTCTTTTCTTAGTGTTTTACTCAGTATTGGAGTGTTGGTTTGTTCCCCTCGAACGAGTGGGTTGAGACAGTTTTGGTTCTCCTTGATGCTGAGGAACTGTTGCTTTCGTTGAGGAACGTGGCCGCGGCGCAGCAGATACACACTGCACGCTTTGTGATTGCCCTGATGGCGCCGGTGTTCTGACAAACCATCCTACTTTGGCAAAACGTCCTACCGTAAGTAGTTCATGCACATTTCTGCTGTCACAGAGTAATTCCAGCACCAATTTAAGTAGGTATGATGGAGTGCCTCTTAACGTTACCCATCAGAGTATGCTTGTAGCTCATATTCATAAAGCCAGGACTTCATTTTACCCGTGAAAGTATGTTTGTAGGTCACATTCACAAAGGTAGCGTGGTTTGGCACTGAATTTTACCCATCAGAGTTTGTTTCTAGCTCTTATAAACAAAGGTAGGATGATTTGGCACTGAATTTCGTGCAGAAATAACGGGTAGGATGGTTTGTCAGGTAGGATGGTTTCCCAGAACACCTGATGTGTCAGCAGACTCACGGCTGACATCAGGAGACTAACACATCGCAGGTATAGAACGATCAAGTGCTGATTCTGGTTAAAACATTGCTTTACTGAGTGTGCACTGAGGCGTCCGTCAGTCATAACACAACAACAGAGAAAACAACTTTACGATCCTGCTGCTAAACAGCGTTCTGCTGTAAAAGTACTGCAGTCATGTAAAGCTGTGTCACCTCGGCGTATTGTACGCATGAACATAAACCCGTACACGACTTCTCCTCCCTTTTTCCTGTTATTGTGAATTTAAAAAACACAAAAGTAACCACAACATGTTAGTCGTGGGTTTGTCTCATAAGGGAATGAAGCTGAAGTTAACCGTGGGTTAACCCACCTGGAGTGGGTGCAGTATGACTCCCTTAAAACCCTCTGAGGTCCCGGGTATAATCGGCTGTTTTTGACTACTTCTGATTTTGCATTTCACCTTTAAAAGCGGTTTCCTCGCCTTGTTTGGTGTCATTGTTTGAGCACAACCTCACAGGTCTGAATTTACTGTTATTTTTTCATTTTAACTGTATTAAGAAAATTGAAAACAAAACAACATTTTAACAGCACAAATTTTGCAAACAGCAAAGTTACAACTCTTTACCTAAAAATGGAGGCAATACATATTTTTTCTTTATCATAATTCTGGTTTAGGGGCGTAAGGGTTAGTTAGTCTACACATGCTGACATGGAGACTCAGTGTGGCAGCATTTTGTTGCTGTGGCATCTTTAATCGGTCGTGTGAGTTTGAGTGGTAAAGCTGGACTCAACATATATGAGACCAGAAGCAAGAATTGCTAAACTCATAACATATGTTTCAAAACCAAACGATATAAAGCCGCTAAAACACATAAAAACGATGACTTCATGTCCAGAAACAAATCTGGCACTTGTGTGTAATACCAGTTTATTCCACAAGATGGTGCAGCGAGTCAACGAGCCTCTCATTCTTACTGTCAGCGACACGTCTGGAGGAGAATTTGAAAAAGAAGCTGGTGGACGTTAAACTTAGTATTGTTCCACCTTCAGATGCTCAGCTGATATCTGAGTCTTTACAGGGCCGTCCTACACGTGCCAGGTTTGGGACATTTCATGTCCTGCAGCCTGAACGAGCACACAGCGAGGCTTCTGCTGAACGCTTCTGCCCTGTTCCCCCTGTAATGGCCTGAGGAGCCACGAGATGGCTGCATTCTTAAATGTTTGATGGAGAAGGCGCAGGAGGCGGGTCCACAGGGGGAGGAGAGTGAGGCTGAGGAGGAGGCGCAGATGCAGAAGCAGGCAGAGAACATGGACAGGGAGCTGGCCACGCTCTTCCATCTGATGAGGAAAGTTTCCACACAGTGTGCAGAGAGTAGGGCTCCCTCACCTCCTTCCTCCTCTCAGCCCCGGCTCTGCCTCCATCCCGGCCTCCTCTCCCTCCCTCCCTGCTCGCAGGCAGAGGGATGAGTGTTTCCTGCCAGCCTGCAGACAGATGTGGACGCTGCTGCTGCTCTCACCGCCACAGGAAGCAGGACGATCAGCCCAGAGCTCCGTGCCACCTGAACCCGCTGTGAGCCGCACATGTGAGTGCACACACACACACACACACACACACACACTCACTAATGTCTGTGAATGAGTGTGTGTGATTGGAGCTGCGATGGTGGTTCCAGAGGATCGGTCGGGACAGTAATGAGAAGCAGACGCTGCTGAGATCACAGAGAAACCAGCAGAAAGCTGAGTCATCATCCGTCTGTCCTGATGGCCGCTCACAGCTAAACCCACAGACTCACCGCATGTTCTGACCTCGTCGGGTCATCGCGTCCAGGAGCTTCAGCATCAAAGTAAACCCTGAGCTCACTGGCTTCAGTTGAACTCTGAATTCATTTCTTCCATCTTTTAACAATCAGGAGCTCCTGCAGCAGCCAGAGGGCTGATCCTCTGACGGTAACGTGTTCTGAAGCCAGCGCAGTTTCACGCTCCGCGCTTGAGTCGGTGGACAGCCCACATTTTACTGACTTCTTACGTGTGCGCTGTTAGAGCCTGGCCAGGAGAGCGGCTCAGAGAGATTCACTGCTGTGAATGTCCAGCCTCTATATGTGCTCATTTTAAAGCTTCAGCACACTTTGAAGAGGATCTGAGACCTTCAGGTTCCACAGACACAGAGAAACACTTCCTCACACAGATGCAGCGGATATCTTCATATTCCAAGGAAATCCTCACAAGTGGATACAAGTACAAGAACTCTTAATGATAAAAATCTATTAGTCATTTAAAGTAACTTGAAGATGGCAAGATTATAGCGGTTTCTTTGAGGTAAAGTCCATGTATGCACCCTTCTTAAACAATCTTACTGTCAGATCGTATGTTTGACCCTGTGAGAGGTCGTCTTTAAGTCTGGGTGGATAGATGGATGATGACTTTAGTTTCACAGCCTGCCGTCTACTTAAAAATAAAGAGACCACAGTCTTAATGTGGGGAAAGTATGGGGCAGGGGGCGTCTGCAGCAGCACAGATTTAAACCTCCAGTGAACGGCTGATGGAGGTCAGTGACGCGTAAACACGCTCCACACACAGGAAGCTCTTCATCAGCACTGAAACAACACTTGTAACCACGAAGAAGGGAGACGCCGTCACTGAGAGCCTCACAGCTTCTTCAGTCATTTCTCTTTACTCAGCTGGTCTTAGAGATGGAACTGCAGATTAACCCGATACGCCTCAGGCTGCTCAACAATTTGCCCCAAATCAGTGTTTTACTCAAACATCTGCTTATATTGGTATGAGAGAAATATCATTCTGCTGCTGGATGTAAGCTCTCTGTGTCTACGTCTGGATCTCTGAGCCTTTCTAAACACATGCAGCCCCAAACTAGAGATGCACCGCTCGTGCATTCAGACGTTTCTCTAGCAAAGACCTGCTGACGCCGATATTCTTTCCAAGAACTTTATTTTCATAATGAAAGAAATGCTTAAACTTTTTGATTTCCCCCAAACTCCAGTCAGTTCCAGGATCTGCTCTCAACAGCTGACTGCTTTCATCCTTTCATTGCTCATACCGAGGCTCTGCATAGCTGTAGCCTTGTTTCCTTTGTTATCTAATCTAAAATATCCCTGTTCGGTGTCAGTGTCTCATTAGGTTTGTTGTTACAAACATTGTGGTTTAATTTGGTCCCACTGACAGGAGAGTGACGAGGCTAAAGACATGTTAGCATGTGCCTGCACCGCTCTGCATGTTACACTTGCATGAAATAGACGACTCGCACTGGGACATATGGGAGGCTGACCAACCGAGAACACTGGAAACCAGCAGCATCATGGATGATTACTCGGGCTTTTCTTTGGCCTCTCCTCGTTCGCACATTGAGATTACAGATTCTGATTTTTGGACTTTTTTGATTTGAATATTTTAGCCCGTACTTGTTTTTAGTGTTTTTTCGTCTTATTGTCTGATGTCTTCTGTAGTGTGGGGTTTTTCCACACCTGAGCTGGTTCCTCAGGTCGGACGAGATCTCGGCTCAGGTCCAAACAATCGCCAAAGCGCTTCATTTGTGGTGTGTGGCGTACACAGAGGGTACCTGTGTTTACCTTTGTCGCTCCTGCCTCAAACACACCTGGCCAATAAGCAGACTGGACGTTCCCACCTGGTTCATAGTGACGCGTTGTGTTTCACTCTGTGTGAGCAGACACCAAAGCTCGACTGATTCAGACCACAGCAGACAAAAAGCCTGATCATTAGCTTCCTGCGTTCCTTTGAAGGCTGATCATCTTTTATTGTTCTCCTGATTCTCTTCATCCTCGCCTACATCGATCGACCTTGTAGACTTTACTTGGACCTTGATAATAATAATGAATGACTTTCTCTTCTTATGCTTTGGGATTTGTTACCATAACATATGTAATCATCACAGCACAGCCTCCATAACTGTGATGGTAGGAAGATAGAATAAAAGTGCTGGGCTCATATAATCGATGTTTACAGCAGGTAAACTGTGTTTTAAGGTGTTCAATCATCATCAAAGCCAAAACGTGGCTCTCGCTGTCAGACATGTCTGGGCTTGTCTTGTTGTGCTGTGGGGAACACAGTTTTTTAACCAAATTTAAATGTCTGATGGATGATGGTGTGACTGTGAGCTGTTTTAAAGACGGTTACCATGAAGACGCCACAATAAAGGCCTGAGCTTGGTGGTTAAAAGAGCACATGATGCAGCCCACTGGGTCGAAGAAGGAGAAAGGAAGGGCGGATTAGGGTGGGTGCCTGTGGCGGAGCATGATGTCAGAGGAATGTGCTGAGCCTCTCCTCTCCAGCTTGTTTCGCTGTCGCTTCTCTGTCCTCGGGTCAGCCGCCGCTCGCCTATTGTGGTCCGAGCAGCCCGTTTGTATTTGTCGCACACATGTGACAGATATTTACTGAAGAAAGATGCTTTAAAAGAGCACAAATATGACATGAGAGGAAGAAGAGTGTCGTGTCAGAGTGTGGAATGTGTTTTCAGTGGTCGATTTCCAGCATCCGGCCCTGCAGCTGCAGCTCGTTGCAGGATTACAGATGGAGATGGAGGAAAGGGAGTGGAGAGAGCGCGGGAACACACACAGAAAGTGACTGGTATCATGAGCGGGAGGGCCAGATGCTGGGAACAGCTGGAAAGACTATGACTAATATTAGCAGTGAGGTAAGACGGTGGAGGATGGAGGGGACGGAGGGCAGCTGCTACTGTAAACCAGCCACGCTGAAGTCATGTTTATTTATAGCCACACAGTCATCTCACCAGAATCTTTCATGGTCGACGGCTCGATTTAACCGCTTTACTCTACATACTGTATATAAAAGATGGAGGTGGCCACTGTGACCTCCTAGAATCCAAAGTTTGACAAATCAACACCTGCCACCTTGTTACCTGCTAATCAACATCCAAATTAAACACTTGAGTTTAATTAGTGCATTCAACTGGAAAAAAGAGCAGACGCCAGCCAACGCTGCAGTTCCTCTAACGTCCAGCAGAGGCTCCAGCAGGGAGGCAGTCCCCCAGACGTTAGAAGATCCAACTTTACAGCAGATACAAACATGAGCATGAGGCCTTAATCAGGGGCGTGGCCTCTGCCAGGTGGATGGTGACACAGGTGGCTGTAGCTGCTAGCTGTCTGCTAACTTCACATGAACTTGACCTCTGCACCGTGTTCGTGCTGTTGGCATCATGTGACCAATAATATGGCTGCTGTGAGGTCACTGTACCAACTGCCCAGGAAGCCTGTGTGTGTGTGTGTGTGTGTGTGTGTGTGTGTGTGTGTGTGTGTGTGTGTGTGTGTGTGTGCTATGTTCCTATAACTCCTAACTAAGCTAGCTAGCTGATATCTTAGCACTGCACCCTCTGTTCAGTTCCAAATAAAAGATGGTGCTGACCGTGAAGTGTCTAAACTAGTGTGTGATGTCATGGCGAGACTATCCAGCCTTTATAAACGAGTAAAAGGTTGACTTTACTTCACACACACACACACACACACTTGTTTACACTGCACTGAAATCCATAAAAGGCTGGCAGGTTACCGGTTTGTGTTCTGAAAAAAGATCTTCCCAGAACAAAGTCCGGGAACATTTCTATAAATAGCGTCCCCTGTGGCTGCTAAAGCGGTGTGTAGAGCTGAGAAGTGTTTGCCGAATCTGTGAGTGCAGAAGCACCTCGAGCAGAGCTCGGTCGGCCTCGTAAAGCCGCTGATCGCTTTATATCCCAACAGTCTGCAGTCGGCTTCAGACGACGGAGCAAAACACGATAAAACCGAGCGTGATCCCAGAGAGAGACGGATCCCACTGGGCATTTAAATACAGCCCGAGTGAAGCATTTAGACTGCATCAGCACTTGGAGCACAAGCTCAGCACAGGCGTGTTCTCAACTACAAACTGACCTGGGATCAGTGCAGCTTCAGACACACAACACAGAAAACACCACAACACAAATATGTGAAAACCTCTGAAAGGTCTGCCTCACTGATGCTTTCAGAGCCAACATCATGTTTGTTGTTGACATTTATGACATCTCCTTAATCTCTGGTTTTCCAAAGGTCCCAAAGAAACAGTGCTCAGTAAAACGACAATCTGAAACACAACAAAACTGACGAAAACAGAGCAAAGAACACGAGAGATTTATTAGAAACATGAGCAGGTTAGCAGAGCAGCACAATATAACCTTAAAATCGTGCCTCAATAGTTCAAAGAGAGCTGCAATAATGATACTTATGGTGGTAGGGACATACTGAGTGATGGCAGACCGCATAACTCAAAGTCAGATGTAAGCACAGGCATCGCCTCAGTGATGATTTCAGTGGAACAGCTATTTAACCGTTTACATGAACAATAACTAGACTAACTAACCACACTCTGTCACAGGATGAAACTGAAACTTCCTGTGATGTTGTCTCGGGCCACTTAAAGCTTTCCTTTACCACCGTGTGACCACATCAGCACTTTCCATCTGCCACAAGCTCTTCCTGTCTCGTGGAGCGCAGTTAGCGAGCGTCTCATCAATGTGTTTGCATCGGGGTCATTGCCAGTGGCTCGTACCTCCTCCTCGTGTGCCCTCACAGTCCAATCACAGAGCACTGTCATTTGTTGGTGGTTGTGGCTCATTGGAAGCTGGCAGAAACATGAAAACTGTTCTTTCAAAAAAAAGGTCAGTTCCAGGTTATCTGTTTTGTTGGTTCACTTAAACATTCAGTAATCCTGATGTTTGAATCTGTTTGTACGTCTGTGTGGACACAAACCAAACCAAAAGCAAACACAAACTTGTGAGTCTGGATGTGCTCACTGTTTCATTTGGGGCATAAAGCGAGTAAATGAAATTATTTTAATGAATGTAAACAGGAAGCTAAACATCTCGCCACAGCTCAGCTCTCACAGACTTTAATTTAAAACCCCAGAACATGTGAAGCAAACACAGCGAGGTGTTCTTGGTCCTGTCACTGACGGATGCATGGATGGATAATGGATGGATGCATGGATGATTGATGGATGATGGATGATGAATGGTTTGATGGATGTATGGATGGTTTGATGGATGATGGATGGATGGTTTGGTGGATGATGGATGGATGGTTTGATGGATGTATGGATGGTTTGATGGATGGATGATTGATGGATGATGGATGGATGGTTTGATGGATGATTGATGGATGATGGATGGATGGATGGTTTGATGGATGGATGGTTTGATGGATGATGGATGGATGATTGATGGATGGATGGATGGATGGATGGATGGATGGATGGATGGATGGATGGATGGATGGTTTGATGGATGGATGGTTTGATGGATGATGGATGGATGATTGATGGATGGATGGATGGATGGATGGATGGATGGATGGATGGATGGATGGATGGATGGTTTGATGGATGGATGGTTTGATGGATGATTGATGGATTGATGGATGGATGATTGATGGATGATGGATGGATGGATGGATGTATGGATGGTTTGATGGATGATGGATGGATGGTTTGGTGGATGATGGATGGATGGTTTGATGGATGTATGGATGGTTTGATGGATGGATGATTGATGGATGATGGATGGATGGTTTGATGGATGATTGATGGATGATGGATGGATGGATGGTTTGATGGATGGATGGTTTGATGGATGATGGATGGATGATTGATGGATGGATGGATGGATGGATGGATGGATGGATGGATGGATGGATGGATGGATGGTTTGATGGATGGATGGTTTGATGGATGATTGATGGATTGATGGATGGATGATTGATGGATGATGGATGGATGGATGGATGGTTTGATGGATGTATGGATGGTTTGATGGATGATGGATGGATGGATGGATGGTTTGATGGATGATTGATGGATGAAGGATGGATCGATGGATGGTTTGATGGATGGATGGATGATGCATGCATGGATGGATGGTTTGATGGATGGATGGATGGGTGATTGATGGATGATGGATGGATGGATGGATGGTTTGATGGATGATTGATGGATGAAGGATGGATCGATGGATGGTTTGATGGATGGATGGATGGATGGATGATGCATGCATGGATGGATGGTTTGATGGATGGATGGATGGATGGATGGATGGATGATGCATGCATGGATGGATGGTTTGATGGATGGATGGATGGTTTGATGGATGGATGGATGGATGGATGATGCATGCATGGATGGATGGTTTGATGGATGGATGGATGGTTTGATGGATGATGGATGGTTTGATGGATGATTGATGGATGGATGGTTTGATGGATGTATGGATGGATGCATGGATGGATGGAGCTCTCACAGACTTTACTTTAAAGCCCCAGAACATGTGAAGCAAACACAGCCAGATGTTCTTGGTCCTGTCGCTGACGAATCCCTGCATCTGCACAGGATAATGCTGTGTCAGTGTGGCCAATCGGAGGGCTGATTGATGTCAGAGGCTGTGAGGTGATGCTGGTGACTTCAGCGCGGCAGCAGAGCGAGAGTTCACATGTGAAGAATTCCTCCTTCCTGCTCGGGTTTTCCTCACAGCACTCAGTGTGGGAACAATGATCCCAGTGTCTCAGGTTCTGTTGGAACGGCAGGAAAATTACTCTGAGTGCTGACGGGAGAAGTGAGCACATCATTGCGTTCGTCTGATTGTCATTAAAGTGTTTACAACAGCAGCAGGGTCTAAAGTGACCCCTGACCTTTCCACGACAACGTAATGATTTCAGGTTTCAGACGTGTCACGGGTCGAGTGATGTCTGCAGAAACTTTGCATTTAAAGTTATTAGTGAAGAATAAGAAATGGCTGTGACCTTCCTGAAAGCATCACTTGTTTGTGTTTTTTGGAAAACTGATTCGACTTTGTCCGACATAAACTCTGGAAAGAAGAGGGGAAAGTTTCGCTCTGGAGGTCTAGACTGCTTATTCAGTCCACTTTTCCACGGCTGCTGAGCCGGAGAATAAAGAGAGCAGTGTGCTCATTCCTGAGCGTTTAACACGGTGGGACGCAGCCGCGCTGACCGCAGCGCAGCGTGGCACAGGAAACTTCCATCAACCCAGCGCCAGCCCGAGGTCTGGAAGGAAATCAGCCCATAAAGCTGTGTGTGTGTGTGTACCATGTTCAGAGATCTTTGTGGGGACCAAAAACTGGCATGCTGCTATACTTGTGAGGACCAACAGTCCTTATGCAGACAAAACGCCGTCACCACGAGTTTGAAGACGTTTCTGAGGCTCAAAATGTGTTTTTAGTGTCAGGGTCACAGTTATGGTGGGAAATGATGTCATGATGATGGCAACGTCATTTAGATCCTTACTTACTTAGGTCCTTACTAAGATATGAAAACAAGTGTGTGTGTGTGTGTGTGTGTGTGTGTGTGTGTGTGTGTGTGCGTGTGTGTGTGTGTGAGTCGAGCTCTCTGGTGCTGTCCATGCTAACACCCGCCCCCCCCCTCGTGTGTTCTCAGGTTGGTCCTCTCCCTCCACCTGGTGAAGATGTAGTCTGTTTGGTCTCCATGGAGATGTCTCCAGTCTCAGTCTTTGCCCTGTTGCCATGGTCACTGTGCTTGCTGTTCTTCCTGACTGCCGCCCGCCCCCAGACGACGAGCTCCGCCCCCACACATGCAGCTTCCCCGAGGGCCAATACGACGCTACTCTACGAGAGCGGCGCTGCGACTAGCCGCAGCCTGCGTAACTGCAGTTGCTCCTCCCCCGTCACGGACTGCGACGAAGTGCTGGCGAACTCTCTGTGCCGCTGCCACAGCGTGCCACGCTCCGCCCTGCCCCGCGCTGGGCTGCGGGAGGCGGGGCAGCTGGCGGTGTGGGTGAAGGAGCTCTGGGTCCTGGAGGAGCTGCTGAACGGCAGCTCGGTGGGCCACCTGCGCCTGTCGTTCTGCGGGATCAAACCTGTGGACAGCCGGTACCTGGCTCTGCGGGGTCTGCAGACCCTCGGGATCCACAGCGCCGTGCCGCGGGCTCCATACCCTGACCAGGAAATGACCCTCTCCCCCCCAGCGGGGGTCACAGCAGAGCTGGACGCCGTTTCCTTTGGCTCCTCCTCCTTCCTGCACATGACCTTCGTGGACGTGGCCGTGCTGAACGGGCTGTCCGCCCTGAAGGCGTACAGCGTGGCAGGACCGCCTGCTACCACCCTCTCCCAGCACTTCCCCCTGCTGCCCGTTTCCCCGCCCCCCTCTGATGACCCGGCTGAGATGGCTGCAGACCGCCTGCAGGACCTGCTGGTGACCTTCGTGTACTGAACCTCGACACCGATGGCACTTTTTGTGGGACGCGTTCCCTTCCTGCTGCTGCTCCTGTCCCGGAGATGAAGTGCCCTTTGATGCTCTGATCCTGTAACGAGGTTTGGGAATGTTTGCACTCTGATTGGATAAGAGGACAGCTGCGCGAAGCCACAGAGGTTTCACACGCATGTACACACTCTGACCGTCCACTGTGGTACCGTGTGACGCACCGCAGTAGAAACTCATAGCTTTATTAAACATCATAGGTTAGGTTTGGGCTTCATGTCAGGTTAACAGGAATTCCCACTACCAGGACCTGTTGGAGTCTCATGAGTCTAAACATCTGCAGATGCCTTACGGCTAACCTCTCAGTGTCCGTCAAGATACTCTGACCTGTCACAGATAATGAAAATTAGCCTTTTTAGCGTTTTACCAACAAAACCAAACAGTAAGCTGAGCCCAGCGATGTTCTCATAACTCACTGATGTGCTGTTGGTGTTAGTGGTTCATAAAGCCTTTCACTCACAGTTTATAACGAGTGTCTCATCAGGAAACTGAAGCTGGGCGATTTTAATGGTTTGGTGTGTGAGTGGCATGTAAGTGATCTGTAAATCCTTAGTAATAGTGGGCGAGGACGACTCCGTGGAAAAATGTGTGAAACAGCTGGAAGGGGACGAGGTGCTAACATGACCGAGCTGCAGGCGCTGTGAGCGGTGAGCTCTCCTGTCTCTGCGCTCACTTTTCTCCTCCAGTTCACATTCAATCTGTCTGCGTTTCATGAACTGAAGGTTCACGTCAGCGACCATCGACCGCAAGCCGTCTCACAGCCTTTAGACCTCGCTCAGACTTTATGGACTGCAGCATAACTGTTACCAAAAGCTGTGGTTCATTCAGGTGCCGTACGGCGATTAAACGACTGTAATTGTGAAGTCATTACTGGGCAGACAGTCTGCAGTCTGCAGGCTTCCTGAATCTATGAGACAAACAACACGATTGTTCCCAGAGACAGAGGAGATCCAGGCTCTGCCTCCAGCTGCCGGCTGGGTGTTAGCGCTCCGTCCTGCCCAGGTGCTCCGTCTCTTTCTCAGTTCTTAGACTTACATGGGCGACAACTTACAGCAAAAACACAAATCAGAAAAACAGCAGGGCTCCCTGCACACTCGTACTGATGAACCACGCCATCCTCATCATCACAGCAGGAATATCTTTAGAAAATAGATTTCATAGCAGATCTCGAGTAGGGTTGGGCGATATGTAAAAATTTTCCAACCGACAGTCATCAGTCCAATAATCGACGATGGGCGATAAAGTCACGCATGCACAGACTTTTTGATGGGCGGAGCAATGTGATCATGCACGGATTGATTTGGGCAGAAGTACAAACATGGACGAACTAATAGGGCTGTCGGCATTAACGCGGTCGTCACGATTAATGCGATTAAACTTTTTTAATGTACTCAACCCATCTGGAGCGCAGAAAGAACAAACTTTGGACAAACTGCCCGAAATGCGTTGACAGAGACATTTCAGGGATTTTGACTCATTCTGTTCTCGATGGGTTCATTGTTAATCGTGTTAGTCATGATGATGGCGCGTTAAAGCTGACAGCGCTAAAAACATATAAAATTGCCAATTTGGGATGAAAGAGGCAAACCTAAGGACGCAACCAAAGCGGTGTACCACTTGTGCAGACACATAGTACGAGCAAAGTACTCAAACACGACTAACTTGCATGAGCATGCACGTGTCCACCGTGCGGCTGCGTATGCTAGGCTATCACCAGCTTCTGCAGCTCCACCAAGCATTTGTGCGCACTCTGAGGAGGGTGCATGTGCTCGCAGGTGAAAGAGGCTGCTGTTAAAACAGCGCTATTATTTTTTTCTGTTGACTGCTTCTATTAGCTCCATCATTATTAGCAAACGTACTCATGGACAAATAAATATTTACATCGCTGATGGGCTCAGCCGATCGGCGATACTCGATATATTTGCCCAACCCTAATCTCTAGAGACTTGCAGAACCTCTCAGAGGCTCACAGCTCCAGAGTTCATACTTCAAAAGAGTCAACAATAAACAATAAACCCCATACGAAACCTCTTCAGGTGCATCCTGGGCAGCAGCTCAGCACTCAGTTTCATTTGGCGAGATGATAAATCAACATTAAGACGGTCTGAGAAGGAATTTCCACGACAAAGCGCTGAAGCCGCTCTCAGATTCACGTCTTTACTTTAACTCCTCCAGTCTCATTCTCAGAGCATCAAATGATGAGTGCTGAGCGGTTTCAGACTCAAACCAACGTTCAGCAGAGCTGCAGATAGAACCAGGCGCGTTGGCTTCCTGCAGATCTGCGTTACATAACGGCCTCGTGGAAGAACATTTGTGTGCCACATGATGAAATCCTGTCGGTGCAGATTATGAAGATGAAAACAAGACGTACTGGGGCAGCTGGCCGCAGTGAACGCTTTCCAGAGCGGGACGAGCGCGTCTGCCGCTCTGTCTTTGAAACATGAATCATACACACCGCTGTGTCGGTTTAAGGACGACACCTCTGAACGTAAACATGTCCGACAGCAGCGGGGTCTGCTGAGGCCAGAGAGCTCGGCAGGCGCTGTGCCGCGTTTTCCCAGCTGCTCTGATTGAGAGCAGATGGCCTCATAAAACAAGTTGTTTTGAAACAGGTTAAAATGGACGCCGAAGAACACGAGTGCCAGCGTTAGGATCCTCCGTCAGCAGCCAACACCGCGCACTCGCTTGGACGGCGACCATAACTTGGGCTCTGCTGAGCTGGACGAGTGGGCGGGGCTGCGCAGCTGTCGCTCAGCAGAGCGCAAACAGAATGTGTTTGTTTCACACTCGCTTTAAGGCCGAGGAGCTTACATGCTCTCGCTGTCCTCCTGCTCGAGTCCTGAGAGGCTCTGTGAGACCTGCTCGCACAAACACCTCTGTGTGCACATAAACGTGTGTGTGTTAAAGCCATGCAGTGAGGATTCAGAGCAGAGAGTCAGAGTTCAGGTCCACGCCCACCACATGCTGGCCTCTATCCTTAATTACCTGGCGGGACTTTGCACGCTGCTCAGCGCCTCTGTGTGAGGAAATGTTCCCGCAAACAGACACTTTTGAAATGTGCACAGAGCACGGCTCACTTTTACAAACACCAACCTTAGAGTCCAAAATGATGTGCGTCAGAAATGCTTTGATTCGCTTCCAGGTTCTAATTCTCATTCACAGCAGGACAGCTACAAAGTGCACACACATGGCCAGAGTCCAAGCTAGCACGTTCAACTTAATCAAGGCCGGGTAGAGGGATTAGCTCTTTTTCTTAAACTGGGTTTGATCTCATGCACAAACGTTTGATGTGAACAGAGGGTTCAGTTTCCTGGAGTTTCTCTGTTCTGAAACAGTTCAGTTTTGGCTCTGCAGGTGTCGCTGTGCTGCAGCCACACGACAGAGGCTGTCAGGCAAATCAGTGCATGTTTGCTAATGTCCTGGTAGTTCCTCACACTCTGGTGGTCAAAGACAGAACTGAAAGCTGCTCCTGAGTTAAACCATAAGCTATAAAGATACATTTATCATTTCTTATACTGTAACAGTCCATATAAACCTTTGATGGGCTGTTGCTGTTTGAAGCAGCCCCTAAATGACCAAAACAAACGTTCTTCTTTATTTTCTGGCTGTTTGCAGCCCTCTAGTGGTTGTACGTGGAACTTCAGTTGAAAGTGTAGACATTTAAACCGCTAATCCTTTTCCAGAAAAACGAACGTGCAGATAAACACTGACGTTCAGGCTTATGTAAGCGCACATTATTCATGACCTCTCCGCCATATTGGTTAGTTAAATGCCTCAGCAGTGACCAATGACTCGTGGTTAGCCGTCCTGACAGCAGCCTCTGATAAGCACCCAGAGTCTTGCAGGCCTTGGGATCTGGTCTCATATGAGCAGCTTTTATGACATAATTATAGATCATGTGGTGTGAAGTCAGGGAGGGGTCAGCGCTGCACGCCCCATCAGCAAACAAACCCAGGAGCAGTGACACACGGTCCGCTTGAGTTTTTCCACGTAACATGAAAGATGCTCAGCCTGTGAGTGTCTGACTTCATCAGAGGGTCTCTGCACTTGATTTTCATGCTTACATCATGCTTACATTGTTTACACTTAGCATTTATCAGACAGTCAGCGACTGCACGGAAACCTCCGATTGCTAAGGAAAATGTGAATTCTCCACCTGGTTGCTGGAAGCGGTCACAGGGAGGTTTAGTGCTTCTCCAGCCAGCTGGTGAATCCTTGTTTTTCCTTGCCGGCCTGTCCGGTCTCTAGGCCCGTCCAACAGCTGACGTCACCTGGTTAGTGGTGAAAACCTAAATTTAAGAAGCACTGCTCATGAGAAGAAAATGTTTAAGATCACTTTGATTTGGAGGGGGCGGGGTTTATAACTTTTACCCCAACCTGCCACCAGAGGGCGATTGCCATGCTGACCATCTTTATATACAGTCTGTGTTTTCAAGGTTACCCAGCCAGGAATAAGGAGAACCGCTGGGTGAGTTTGCCCTCCTCGGTGACTGTCAGGCTCCTCCTGCTCTTCCTGAGCACAAACACTTGTAGTTATGCAACAGGCAGAAGACTGACACACTGGGATTTTTCCACAGCTCTTCCCATCTGCTAAACTGGGCTGTAACACACCTCCATAATGGTTTTCAGGCAGTTCACAGAGGACTGGCACTGAAAGTCAAAGACTCTGGAACTTTCCACCACAAAATGGGTGAAAATGAGCTCAGCGGGTTTTTTGGGTTTGACGTCACTCCCTCGTCCTGTCTCCGTTTCCTCTCCTGGTCTCTGTTCCAGCACCTTAACTCTGCATCAGGGAATGTGTTTTGCTTTCGGATGATTTGCACGCTTGTTGCAGGCTTCGTGATGACTTGTGTGTTTAAGGAGCAGGTTGTGTATTTGGAAACGGCTCGGCACCTTTGATTTGTATATAATTTGGAGTGAATGTCATAAACACGTCATCATGTGGAAGCTTTGTGTAGTCTGACAATAAAGTTTGAAAAAGTGTTGTGATGTTGACTTTGTTACAGCTTCGTGCCTGCACTTCACACCAACAGTAATAAACAACAGTCACAGTCAGACCAACAGGCTTTGATTCTAAAACCTTTATTAAAGCGAGTCGCTGAGACATTTCCTCACAGCTCTGCAGCTTTTCAGAGTTCACAGAAATAAAAGCGTTTAAAAAACTCCTAACTAATAAACTCCCACAGCGCCCTCCAGCGGCGGCCCCCCGAACAGCAGCCTGGAAACCACCGAGTGACGTTTGGGAAGCGCAATAGCAGCGAGACAGGAAGCGGAAGAACTTCAACGTAAGAGCACTGGGTCCTCCTGCGCTTTCTGCCGCCTGTCCTCAACTAACGAACCAGCAGAGGGAGCCCAGGGCTTTGTTTTCACACAGGCGGGTGAAAGGAAGAAAAGTGACAACACGATAAATCACAAAGTCTGAATATATTCAAGTATTTATACAATTATAAATACAAAACCTTCTGTTTTCTTTTTCGTTTTATTATCTATTTATTTAATGAAAAAAGAAAATCCAATAAAACTTTGTTTTCTAAAAGCACATCGAGTCCTTTCACAGGAAAACAGATTCTTATTATCACCAACAAACCGAGAGAAACAGGGAGACGCTGTTCTTATTAATATCTGATGAACACATTCATTTCCTCCATTCACTCGGATCCATGTTTAACATGTTTCAGAGCACAGAGGAGGACAGCAGTCACCGTCTGGCTTAAATGAGTAGAGGACACATTCGTGGACACAGATCCTTGTTCACTGCGCTGCTGTTTACAGTCTTCATCAGAACAAACACTGCTAACTGTACTTTGCTGCTCGCTGTCCTTGAAAAGCAAGAGCTGACACATCCGCTCAGTAAATGTCCTTTTACCTGTAAGCCTGGTTTAGTAACCTGTCCTAATATATTTGTGTTGTATTTATTATACGGGGCAAAGTGGTGTCAGCCCTGTGCTGAGAGGGCTGAGCTCATCCATCCGTCCTGTTCTAACAAAGACACGTTTCAGGAACAGCTGTAGTTCACTTTTATTCATATAGCATCAGTGAACAAACACACGTGTGACTGTAAGGTGAAGACCCCACAGAGTTAATGCAGGACTACACGTGTGTCCTTCTCATGAGTGGACACACATGGATGTGAACCACACCTGTTTGGCTGAGCCAAAACAACCGCAGCAGTGATTCGAACCTAAAGTACTCTGGATACTGTTACTGTACAAATACTATTACATGTTTGTTGGTCAGGTGTCCTGCAGGAAGAAAACACTTGAATGTGCATGAACGCGTTTACATGAGGACAAAGTGACTTCAAGGGAAATACAAATCTTCACATTTTGATGTCTGTCAGTTATTTTGTTCATGAAGTTTTAATTTACGAATTTTTGAGCAGATGGTGTAACAGGTTGTAACTGTATCAAAGTGTAAGGATATAAAGAAATACATGTAATGAGTTACAGTGAAAACCTGTCTGTAAATGATAAACACGACTTTCAGTTTTTCTATTCATAGAAATTTTATTGTGAAGAAACGGAATTTTCCGTTTTAGAGTTGAAGGAATGTCCGTAAATAGTAGAGAAATTCTACGGAATCTTCTGTTTTACCGGAAAAGTTCGTGAACTTCAGTAAAAGATTTGTTTTTTACCCGAGCGAGGCCGCATCTGTCCACGCCAGTATAAACCACAGCACAGGATCCACCCACTGCAAATTAACGACAGTGCACACTGACAACCCCAACTGCGACTACACCTCCCAGCCACCTCCTCCCAGCTTCCCCGACATTAAAATACCGAACTTATAGACCCCCCACACCCCCCAACCTTTCCCCTGAACAAGCACTCCGACACGCCCACGCATGATGTTAACCACTCAGTTCCTGCTGTGACAGGTCCACAGTTCATCTCGATCACATTACAATAATTTAATAACATATTATTAAGATACAGAAAACTAGATCCAGCTTAAGAAAAAAAAGTCCACCGAGACCAGTGTAGAGCTGTGTTGGTGCGGCAGGCTTTTACTTTGAAGGGCGTGGCAGGAAGCGGTGGTAGGTTTGATGTGGAGAGCTGAGAGGAGCCCGTCTGCGTCACAGTGTAAGGAGAGTTTCTGGGAGCTGCTCGTCTTTCTCCGAGGCTGTGGAAGCTCCGCTCCGGGCAGACAGGAGGTGAGTGACCGGGCAGAGGGCCACCGAGGCCGGCCGAGCATGTCCACGACACCTGTGTGTGGCTGTGTCGGTTCCGCAGGGAGCAGTGACCTGCGGGCACTCCGGGGCCAGTTTATGGTGTTTAACTACCGACTAGTACACACCAGCAGGGGCCAGACTGTGGAGCGGACACCGAGCAGCCGTGA
This sequence comes from Neolamprologus multifasciatus, assembly GCF_963576455.1. Lineage (NCBI taxonomy): Eukaryota > Metazoa > Chordata > Actinopteri > Cichliformes > Cichlidae > Neolamprologus > Neolamprologus multifasciatus. The sequence continues at coordinate 34,626,011 of NC_140454.1, forward strand.
AGTAATGACAACAACAATGATAATAATGATAATAGGGATAACTGACTGATCAGAAAGTCAGTCAGAGTGTCCGTGGGTGTCCGTGGGTGTCCGTGGTCACTGAGACTGTGTGTTGTGTTCCTCTGAACAAAGCGCTCATTAAACTAATCTGATTTTGCCTTTTATTGTTTTAAACGTGGGAGAGTGGACAGTTTCACCGTGGGCTCAGATTATTATATCACGATCTGTCACTCTGACAAACACCACGCTGACTAAAACTTCTGTAATGTGACTTAAGTTCACGAGACTGTCCAGTTATTATTGTTGCTGTCGACCAGTCCAGCGTGCAGGGTAACTGGGAGGCTCCAGCCCCCTGTGACCCTGACAAGGATCACCAGAAGTGATGGATCATCGCTATTGTCACTGTTATTGTTGTTGACTGTGTTGTGAGTTTTTCACGTGTGGTTTTTCAAACACCATACAGTAAACCTTTGATGTCCTGGTGTTTCACGCTCATGAACCGTCCTCATCGTGATGTTTTTACTGAAAACAGGAACTGGGAGACTTCCACAGCGGTGCTGAGGCTCCCAGCCTCTGAACCAGACTCGGGGTCCTGAGCGTGTTTCCAGTCAGTCTGCACGGCTCCTGTTTTTGTAAAAGAACGTCAGTTTTTTCTGCAGCTCCCGTTTGGTGAACACTGAGTAAAAAGTTCACCTTCAAGCTTTAACTCTGGTTTCTAATAATGTAGTAGAAGTGATGCACGTGGGAGGATGTGAGAGTGCTGAGGCAGCAGGGCTGGGCTCAGCGGCAGAGGAGGAAGAGGAGGAAGAGGAGAGAAGGTGCCAGACTTGCTGGGATGTCATCATTCATGCTTGATGCAACATGTTGACGATGTTGCCCAGAAGTCTGAGAGACAACTTTTGTTTCCTGCAGGCCTGACAGAAGCTGCTCTCACGGCATTGATTACAGATTATTGATTATTGGAGCTGCTGTTTCTGTGACCTTCGGCGGGTGGAGCGTCCTTCCTCGCGCCGCTCTGGGCTCTCCCGGCTCGGGGACTTCCCGTGATGCTCTGAGCGCGTCCTCTCCCCTCTCTCGCCGTTTGCAGTGCGCCGCTAAATGTTGTCTTTTTTGTGTTTCATCCTGTTTCCCCGCTCTCTTCCTGTGAAAAGGGGTTTTTGTCACCGCTGTCTGATGGTGGGGCTTTTCTGTCTTCAGGATGAAGCGGCTGCAGTTGGGCAACTAACTGAGTTTATGTTTAATTGACTGAAAATCTTTTCTCGAACTGAAACAATCCGAAACATAAAATCGTCTCGTGGATGAGATGTAAATGTAGATGATGTTTCGCTGCAGCTGGACCGCGTGGTGCTTCCTGGCTCTCAGCGCTTTTGCCGACGTGACGATGAATCCTGCCCACCTGTGACGATGGCCTGTCTGCCTCTGCTGCTCTGCCTCAGCTTGCTGCTGCACTCAGGTGAGTCATGTAAAAGCAGTCAGGTGTTCAAATACCGTCCTGCCCCACCCACACACAGGCTGACACCTGTCAGGTATACTTTGGATCCTCGTGACTCATCAGATTGCCTCACATATTTTCCCTTTTCTTCCTCGCGCAGAGCTCGCTCACCCGCCTCCCGCACCTGTTAACCCTTGTGTCGACTCTCTGAACTTCCGCCACGTCCTCTGGTGGAAGCCCGGCAACAACACGCCCCCTGGGACAGAGTACGGGGTCTTTGTGAGGTAATTTGTCCGCCGTCTGTCCTCACGTCCTGTCACTCTCAGCCTGGTAACATGAAGACGACGGTGCTCACATCAAACCCCAAAAACCTCTGAGCTCTGTGGGTGATGTAGAAACACAAAGTTCAGACGCTTGAAGGATCAAGTTAAAGCTCAGTTGTGACTCCAGGCTTTTATTAACACACACACACACACACACACATTCACACACACACTCACACACTCACAAACACACACACCTGAGATAAAGGACAGGATAAACACCTGTAAATAAAAGTGTTGCATCAGCTGCGTGTTTTCGTCAGATGCTTCCTGTCGAAGTTCAGAACACGATATTTTTTCTAAAGGAGGGTAAAAGTCCCCCCGTAGCCTGCTGGGAAATTCCACTGTTGCTTCTACTTTTTTACCAAAAAAAGATTCAAAAATAGATTTCCTGTTTTATTATGTAACTCACACTGTTCTTCAGATAAAAGAAAGAAATGAAACAATAGAATTATTTCATTTTTAATTATATTGTAATTATGCAGCAAATACAAAGTTAGTTAGTTACAAGTTTTTTTGTTCATATTTTATAAAATAAAAGGAAAGTTGCTTTGTTATTGGACTTCTGTGCTAATCACAGTTTGGCCATAACGAACACCTTGTTCGAACATAAGAGTGTCCATAAGTGCACGTGGCACCAGGACGCTCTAGGCCGCAGGTCGATGATCGATTTTGTAATCATATCACCAGACCTGCGACCATATGTTCTGGACCAGTTGGATCAGGTGGCGGGGGAGGACGCTGGACAGACCTGGTGCACCTAAACGCGTAGTGAGGGTGTGCTGGGAACGTCTAGCAGAGGCCCCAGTCCGCGAGATCTTCAACGCACACCTCCGGCAGAGCTTCAACAGCATTCCGAGGGAGGCGGGGGACATTGAGTCCGAATGGACCATGTTCAGCGTCTCCATTGCCGAAGCTGCTGCATTGAGCTGTGGCCGCAAGGTGGTTGGTGCCTGCCGTGGTGGTAATCCCCGAACCAAATGGTGGACACCAGAGGTGAAGGGAGCCACCAGGCTGAAGAAGGAGTCCTATCGGGCTTGGTTAGCCTGTGGGACTCCGGAGGCAGCCGACAGGTATCGACAGGCCAAGCGGAATGCGGCTCGGGCAGTGGCTGAAGCAAAAACTCGGGTGTGGGAGGAGTTCGGAGAGGCCATGGAAAAAGACTTTCGGACTGCCTCGAAGAGGTTCTGGCAAACCGTCAGGCGTCTCAGGAGGGGAAAGCGGTGCTCTACCTGCACTGTGTATAGTGCTGGCGGAGCGCTGCTGACGTCGACTGAGAAAATTGTCAGGCGGTGGAAGGAATACTTCGAGGACCTCCTTAATCCCACTGACACGTCTTCCGAGGAGGAAGCAGAGTCTGGGGATGAGGGGAATGACCCGCCAATTTCCGGGGGCGAGGTCACTGAGGCAGTTAAACAACTCCTTGGTGGCAGAGCCCCTGGTGTTGATGAGGTCCGCCCCAAGTTCCTGAAGGCTCTGGACGTTGTAGGGCTGTCCTGGCTGACACGCCTCTGCAATGTTGCGTGGAGATCAGGGGCAGTACCTGTGGACTGGCAGACCGGGGTGGTGGTCCCCATCTTTAAGAAGGGAGACCGGAGGGTGTGTTCCAACTACAGGGGGATCACACTCCTCAGCCTCCCCGGGAAAGTCTATGCCAGGGTGCTGGAAAGGAGAGTTCGTCAGCTAGTCGAACCTCAGATTCAGGAGGAACAATGCGGTTTTCGTCCTGGTTGCGGAACACTGGACCAGCTCTTCATCCTCTCGAGGATACTTGAGGGTGCATGGGAGTTTGCCCAACCAGTCTACATGTGTTTTGTGGACTTGGAGAAGGCATTCGACCGTGTCCCTCGGGGTGTCCTGTGGGAGGTGTTGCGGGAGTATGGGGTGTCTGGCCCATTGCTACGGGCCATTCGATCCCTATACAACCGTTGCAAGAGCTTGGTTCGCATTGCCGGCAATAAGTCGGACTCGTTCCCGGTGGGTGATGGGCTCCGCCAGGGCTGCCCTTTGTCACCGGTTCTGTTCATAATTTTTATGGACAGGATTTCTAGGCGCAGCCAAGTGGCGGAGGGCTTTCACTTTGGTGGCCTCAGGATCTCATCTCTGCTTTTTGTGGATGATGTGGTTCTGTTGGCTTCATCGGGTGAGGGCCTCCAGCTCGCACTGGAACGGTTCGCAGCCGAGTGTGAAGCAGCGGGAATGAGGATCAGCACCTCCAAATCTGAGGCCATGGTTCTCAGCCGGAAAAGGGTGGAGTGCCCACTCCGGGTCGGGGATGAGTTCCTGCCCCAAGTGGAGGAGTTCAAGTATCTCGGGATCTTGTTCGCGAGTGATGGGAGAAGGGAGCCGGAAATCGACAGATGGATTGGGGCTGCAGCTGCAGTGATGCGGACGCTGCATCGGTCCATCGTGGTGAAGAGGGAGCGGAGGGTAAAAGTGAAGCTCTCAATTTACCGGTCGATCTACGTCCCTACCCTCACCTATGGCCACGAGCTGTGGGTAGTGACCGAAAGAACGAGATCGCGGATACAAGCGGCGGAAAGGAGCTTCCTCCGAAGGGTGGCTGGCCTCTTCCTTAACACCCTAACCCTCTCCCTTAGAGATGGGGTGAGAAGTGCGGCCATCCGGGAGGGGCTCAGAGTAGAGCCGCTGCTGCTCCACATCGAAGGGAGCCAGCTGAGGTGGTTCGGGCATCTGACAAGGATGCCTCCTGGGCGCCTCCTGGGTGAGGTGTTGCAGGCATGTCCCACCAGGAGGAGGCCCCCGGGGCAGACCCAGGACACGCTGGAGGGATTATATCTCTCGGCTGGCCTGGGAACGCCTTGGTGTTCCCCCGGATAAGCTGGAGGAGGTGGCTGGGGAGAGGGAGGTCTGGGCCTCTTTGCTTAGGCTGCTGCCCCCGCGACCCGGCCCCGGATAAAGCGGATGAAGATGGATGATGGATGGATGATGGATGGATGGATGGAAAAGGAAACAGCTTCATTTTTGCAGTTTATCCAGAAGAACAGATTTCATGGAGACAGACGTTCTGGTCTTTAGACCGGGTGTCGTGTCCACTTGTGACGACATCAGAAACATTCGAGCCAAACTCGTCGTGACATGGGAAACATAAGCAGCTCGTTCGTACACGTAAATAAAAAGACAAAGTGTGTTGTGATCGTGAGACGATGGAGGATCAGGTGTGTGAGTGGGGGCGTGACCTCCATGCAGGTTTATGATGTGTGGTAAACATGAAGCAGCCCTCCCTGCTGCCTGTGATGGCGTGCACGGCGTGCTCTGTGGGACGATGAGCCGCCGTCTCTGAGTAACTGCTGCACAGAGATCAGCTGGTCCAGGCTTCAGGGAGCGCTCCTCTCAGGCATGGAGGAAACCCCCTGATAACAGACGCACACAGCCTCGAGAGCTTGAACACAGCTTACAGCTGTTTTCCATTTACGCGCACACACACACACAAAGATGTTCTAGCACACAGATCGTGGTTATTTTGGAGTGCGTGGAGATGAAACAGGAAGTGAAAACAGAGCGGCGTGCTGAGGTTTGTGGGGACCTCTTCAGACCAGGGTCACCAACCTACTTTAAGGGTACTGAGTAATCCGAGGGGCGACGTGTCTGACACAAAGCTCACCTTTAATATTCTTTAACCTTTAATCTGCTCACGTTTTCAGTCAGCTTCACGGGCTCCTTCTTCTTCGTTGGTGGAATATCTGCCTGGGCGGGGTGCTTTCTCTCTCCTGGGTGGTTTGTTCACAGAGAGCAGCTGGGATGGCTCTGACGCCGTTTCAGTTTCAGCACTCATCGTGAGGGTTCGCTTTACGTTTGCAAGCTTTAACATGAATACACTGAAACTGCTCGTGGCTTCGTGTTTTTCAGCTAGTTCAGAAACTGTGTTCTTCCTCATACAGCGTCCCCGTCACCAAACCACAGGCTGTGGGTCCAACGAGTCTTTATTGTGTCTTACAGCTAAAACGCAGCAGCATCCGGCCGCCTTCCTGCATGTCTTAGAAATGATTGGATGGGTTTCCATCAGGATCTGAACGAGCTGTCAGAGGGGATAAAACCTGTGTCAGGGTTTTTATCATTGCTGTAAATAAGCTAACCCACAGACTCGTGGTGCCTTCACTTGTCCTGTTTTAGCTCTGAAATATTGGCGTTGTGTCATATTCCTGTCTTAAGCACCCTGAATGCATCATCTTTTATCTGGAAACACGTCTACAGGCCTCAGCAGGTTAAAGGTCACAGCCTCGACAGCACGGCTTAGGTTTGAAAAGCTGCTTCTGAGCAAAGCAGCAGACTTCTGAGCTTTTTAATTAACATCTAAACTCCTCTCTTATTCATGAATGGTACGTCCAATCAGAAATCAGCTTTCGTTTGAATCCAGGACCAGCTGGATTCGAGACATGAACAGCTCATCGTCGCTGTTTGAGCAAACAGTCGTCACACAAAGCAAATGTTTCTTTTACTGTTTTTGTCCTTCTGATCTAAAATGTTCTGTTTGTCGTTGTTCAGTGATAATAAAAAGAATTGGGAACAGCAATGCAACATACCAACGCAGCCCCAATGCAACCTAACATCTGGAACATCGATGCCGCTGATGCTACCAGAGTGGAACTTTCATTATTACCTGCACGTCAAAGCGTTCTTCAACCAAACCTGGTCTCCGAAGTCCAAAATAATTGAGTTTGTCCCTTACAAAGAAAGTACGTCAGCATGAGCGTCTTCTGGGTTTCACACTGGTGCATTTGGATTTAAGTGTGTCCCATAATCCAGATGCATCAGGCTTTGATTGAACTAAAATCTCTGGACTGGTTGAATCTTTACCAAAAGGTGACCGCGTGTTTTCTTCTGTTTACAAGCTAAATTAGGTCCTCCAGAGGTCTCACTGGTCGGATATGAAAACTACATCCAGATCAACATTTCACTGCCTTGGACTGATGACCTGCCAAACTTTCCCACTATCCAGCAATATTACGGCTTCAAAGTCTCATTTCGGATCGGAACCGATGGAGAAATCAGGGTAAGACATCCATTTCATCCCAACATCAACGTGCAGATTTAGACCTCAGCTGGTGAAAGTCTTCATTCTAGAGTTCCTTTAAACCTGTTTGAGGCTTCAGTCACACAGGCCTACAGACCATCCTGTCCCTGAGCCAGGGGTCGCTGACTGGTGTCCAGGCGCGGCTGTAAAACATATACGATATAAAAATGGAAATGCAGCCAATCACACAAAGGCGCAGATTTGGCTTAAAATAACCTGGTTGCACAAATATGCACACCCTTAAACTAATACCTTGTTGCAGCACCTTTGCCTTTTATCACTCTAATCAGTCTTTTTGGGTAGGAACCTATCAGCATGCCACATCTTGATGTGGAAATATTTGCTCACTCTTCTTTGCAAAAAACTGTCCAAATCAGACAGATTGTGAGGACATCTCCTGTGCACAGCCCTCTTCAGATCAGCCGACAGATGTTGGAATTCAGGTCTGGACTCTGTCCGGTCTCTTCCAAAGCCTCAGTCTTATTCCGGTGAATCCATTCTGTTGTTGTTCTGGATGTGTGCTTTGGGTCATTGCAGTGCTGAAAGATGAAGTTCCTCTTTATCTTCCGCTTTCTAACAGAAGGCCGAAGGTTTTGTGCCAACACCAACTGGTAACAGTAGTTCATGTTTAGAATAAAAGATCCCAGCTCACTGACTTGATCGGGGCAATAGTGCCTAAAATGTTGCAGAATTTTGCTGAGAGATCTTTTACTCTGTGGTCATCTTTCGTGAGTAGTTTTATGGACATAAACCAGCAGGTCATTCAGTGTTCCCTTAGTGCTGATGTAAAGAGATCGCATATGTAGGCAAGTATATTTCTCCTTTTATCAAGAAGCAAAGACAAAAAGGGGGAAAAAAAGAAACAGGGCAGGGTTCGGTGGTTGAATCATCCGTCCCCACCAACGCCACAACCAAATCTACGCCCTTGCAATCACAGCAGGTTTCTGCCTAAAAGCAGGTGTCGGGTTGATTGACATGAGGAGACTGACTTTGAGAGTCACCTGTCAGAGCAGGTGTTGTGCACCTGGTCAGGCCTCCAAAGGTGTCTTCATGGCCGCGTAGAGGTCAGAGGAGAAAACGATGCTGAGGATCCCACCAGTGGGTCGTGGACGAATGCCAGACGTGATTTTAATGACACGTTTCCTCCTTCTTTGACCTGCAGACGCTGGAAACAGAAAAAGAAAGTTTGACCCTTGAAAACTTAAAGAAAGGGGCGGAGTACTGCATACAGGTGAAGCTCAACACCAGAAATCTAAACGCGCATGAGCCGTCTGCCTGGAAGTGCACCTTCACCACGGCGGTGGACCAGCAGAGAGGTGAGCTGATGTGCAGCCGGTAAGGCGGCGTTGTTGCTGAATCAGAGCGTAATGAGCTGCCACAATTCATCTGCCTCCTTATCTGTGTAAATATGCAGAGGGAGTCATTACTAACACATGCCAGGGCTGCCACTCTCGCCAGTGGGACTCCTCCCCCAGCCACCTGCTCCACCCATCCCTCCCACAGCAGAGCCACAAACCACACCCCTCCGCTGTACTTCGGCTGGTTCGGTCGTCTGCATGGAATAATGTGTGTCTGTGTGTCTGCAGGCCTCACTTTAGGTTTGGTCATCGGCGTCCCGATGGTTGCCATCTTCATCGTCACGAGCTGCCTGCTCCTCCTCTTCTACACGGGAGTCATTTGTAAACTGAAGGAAACTGTGCCCAGAGCTCTAATTGTAAGAAATGCAGTTTCATATACACTCTAACACCTGTGGTTTGAGACATTTTATAATGATGTGTTTATTTCTGCTGTGAAGTTCATTTTCATCCATGAGCGTCTCTCAGAGGACAAAGTTCAAATACTTTGAAGCTCCACAGTCGTAAAGCTCCTGCAGCATATTGTGATTTGCATTTCCACAGCAGGACCAAAGTCCTTCAAAGGTTAAGCAAATGAGTCAGCTGAGCTGAAAACTACTTCTGTTTTGCCTGCTGCTCCATGTAGATCTTGCTTCAGTCTTAAATATGATCAACCTGTCTCTAATAATCATCTGTGTACTTCAAGCTGGCTGCAGTTAAACCTTTACTCCAAAAGCATCTCTAGACCATCTCTAGATCCTTGAAAGAGTAGTTGTCAAGCAGCTAACAGGTCACAGTGACTGTCCCCAGAAAACAGCTTTGGCTGATGTGTTTGTCCTGCATACTTAGACACAGCTGTGACTCGATGATACTCAGACATCTTCAGCAGAGTTTGCCTCTGTTCCACCTTCTCAGAGCTTCTTTCTCTTCTCTTTGTAGACGGCTCTAACCAAAGGCTACGTCCTGACCCCGCAGCCCACCGTCCCAGATCCCATCTCAGTTACCTCGGAGACCGGGGAGCATAACAATCACACAACATCACCTTCTGCCAACATTGACGATATCTCAGAGGACGATGACGATGATGATGGCAACATGCACTATGTGAACAGAGCAGTGGATCTCTCCTCGGGGGAGAGCTGCTGCTGTGAGGAGCTGTCTGGCAACATGTCACCGAACAGCGAGCCAACGGCAGCACCGGACGCTGGAAGTTCAAGGTTATTTGCTAAGGTGAAGGTAACGGCGCTGCCTGCAGAGTCTGACGAAGGCCAGGTGGAGACGGAGGTGGAGGGAGCGCAGTTCTGCTTGGTGAAAGAGAGGAGTCGAAGTGGAGTCTGGGGACAAAGTCAGGAGGAGGTGGCGAAGTCCAAAGAGGACAAGGAGGTGCGGGACATCTCCGGCAATGTCAACCTGTTCTCAGTCACCCTCGCCTCAATGGCTGCACGCGATGAAGATGAGGAGGACGTCACAGGCTTTTTGAAAGGGTCCAGCCTGGAGGGTTTACCTGCCACAGACTCACAAACTGAATCAGATCACCTGACACCTCAAGTATTCCCGACACACACAGACCGCACTGCGAGCAGATGTGAAGGCAGCAGCACGGACACGCTAACTGAAGAGGAAGAGGAGGAGTTCTCGCCCTATTTGAGAAACAGATGATACTGATGTGTGCTGCTCTGAGCGTCGATGACTCGCAGGTTCTCCTCGTGTTTGTAGACCAGCTCATTATTTGGTGCTGCAGGTCAGAAGATCTGCAAATGAACCAGCCGGATTTTCTGTGTCCGACTTTTTGACTTGTTTGACTGTGAACATCAAACTGATGCTGCCAAACGGGGTCCAGACACTTTTTAATGTTGTTTGAAAATTAAACATAAGCATTTTAAGAAAATCAAAGGAAACTGTGACATTTCTCTTTCTAATGTTCTTCATTAAATATAGATTTTAATGTTTGCTTTTCTCCTGGTTTCCATTCTCTGTACTTCATAATTAAGTTTTGGTCATCTCACGCTGGGTCTCAGGAAAAAAAAAAAAAAAAACTATGGCTGTATCCCGGGCTGTATTCAGGGTCTGCAGCCTTAAAGGCCGCATTTTAAGGCCGATTACGTCACCGCGACGCGACGAAGGCTGTCCCAATTCAAAGGCTGCTCAAAATGCGCCCCTCAAATGCGTCCTTCATTTCCCTGAATTTTAAGGACGTGGCGGTGTAGACTTCGTGGCCCAACATATCCCAGAATGCATAGCGCGACGGTGGGTGTGGATAATTTTGCCGAAAAACAACGGCGGATGAGGGGCGCCCGAAGAGTAAACTTCAAGTAAGTACTGAATATTATGTCACTTATTTATGTGCAAATGTTTAATAACGAAGAACATTAAAACATTACTGTTGGCCACATGTCGGCAAAGTTATGTGACATTAGTGACGTTTGTACTAACTTGGTTTTAAAGCCTTTAAAATATACGCCGTTCAATAGCTGAGCTTAATCAGAGAATGATCAAAGCTCATGTAGAAACAAACAAATGAACAAAAGATTTTCTCCTTCATTTCTGTCAAACAAAGCTGTATGAAACGTTTCCAGCTGTTAGTATCATGGTTGCTAGGCAACCTGGGCGGCGCGACGGAGGCTAGACCGTCCCATTTCACAAGCCTCGCACTTCCGGCCTTAGCGGTCTTTCAGTACGCGGCCCTTGTGGACCGTTAAGGCTTCAGACCCTGAATTGGGATACAGCCTATCACAAGACTTCTCAAAGCAAACTTGGGTTGTGTCCCAATTCAGGGTATGCACGCTTGAAGTACGGCACTACGCGTACTACGTACGGCGCGTACTATAAGTACGAGAAGTGCGGCAGTGAGAGGCTTGTGAAATGGGACGGTCTAGCCTTCGCTGTGCTGCTCAGGTTGCCTAGCAACCATGATACTAACCGCAAGAATTACATACAGCTTTGTTTGACAGAAATGAAGGAGAAAAATGTTTTGTTGGTCAATCATTTCTGTCATGACATCACTTTGATTAGTTGAGTATCTGAGGCTGAGACCACAGGACTGTAAAACATGATTCAAGGGCTTCATTTCTGTACTGAACAGCCATTTCAAGATTAGTTAGTAAATAACAATTAGCTAATGTTGTTCATGAGACGAAAGTCATCTCACTGTGGTAATGTAAATATAATATGGCCAATATTTTATATATATATATATATATATATATATATATATATATATATATATATATATATATCAGTAGAGGCTTTAAAACCAACTTAACGCTGACAGTACAAACGTCACTAATGTCACACAACTTTGCCGACATGTGGCCAACAGTAATGTTTCAATGTTCTTCGTTATTTACATACTTACATATACTTATTTATATACTTACTTTTGACAGTTCACTCTTCAGCCGCTCCCTTCTGCCGTATTTTGCGGCAAAATTATCCACACCCACCGCCGCGCTATGAATTGTGGGATATATGGGACCACGAAGCGTGCACCGGACCACGCTTGATATTTGGGGAAATCGACGGCGCATTTGGAGTATGCATTTGAAGTATGCGTTTGAAGTACACTTTGAATTGGGACAGCCGTCGTCGCGTGGCGGTGACGTAATCACACTTAAAAAGCGTACCTCAAGCGTGCAGACCCTGAATTGGGACACAGCCTTGGAGCCTGTCAGGTAAGCGTCCGTGCTTCTGTAACGGAGTTAAAAAATACATCTGAAAAACGTGCACGTACCTGTTCATAATTATTATTTTAAGTGTGAATTTTATCATTTTTTTATTATATTTTATTTTGAAAACCCAGAAACCGGATCTCACTCTAACGTTTAGAAGCTGCTAAGGCTTCCGCTCCTCACAGCGTGCGCTTGCACTGTGAGGGTAAGTTCTGTAATGAAAGGCTCTGGCATTTTTATGGTTTCTGGTGTGAATGTTGTTACATAAGTTGTACATGTCGATGTATATAGGTTCATATTGATGTTAAAAAGTTTCTGTGTAACCGAAACAAAGGCTGGTTGCTGTTAAACAGTGTTCCTGCCGTATTTATGCTCTTTGGCAGTAAGTTTTTGTCAGCCCCCTAGTGGTTGCTACGCATAGCAGGAAATGTGTTTGATTTACTGTTTTTCTGTGCTTTTTGTGATGTTGTTTTACATTGTAGGAGCTATAATTGCTGGTACCATCAGAAGACACCTGTTGAGTGTGTTTTATGTCTTCTGCAGGTATGTGAGCCGTTAACAGTCATCTTGTCTGTAAAGCACAAGCAAGTGAAAATGTAGTGCGCTACCGTTAATTTTCCACTAGAGGGCAATGTTAGCCGGTGATACTGTTTACTGAGACTTCTGTTATCCTGTTATTTTGTTTTATACGGTTGTGAAATGTATTTTTATTAGTCATAAGATTTCTTTTTGTATACAAGTTCAGGGTGACAGACTGTAAAATGGGAGAAATTATTATTTTCCATCTTTTCTTTATTAAAAAGTTAATTGTAAGTCTGTCAACACAGCGCGCGTTTGCACTGTGAGGGAGCTATAATTGCTGGTACCATCAGAAGACACCTGTTGAGTGTGTTTTATGTCTTCTGCAGGAATAAATCGTGAAAAGCCAACCTTTCTGAGCGTCTGTGATTTTTGAAGAGCTGGAAGTGTTACACTTCCACAACATCACGTGATTTCCTATCACCGACTTCTCGCGGAGCGGCATTCATGACCGCCGGTCTAATGAGATCTCGTGAAGAGACGGCGTTATAAACCGTAAAGAAATTTTAAAAGAATATATAATATAATTATTTGCTACACCCACCATCTAAGGGAAGATGTCCCGTTAAATTAACTGTAACGGTATGTTTTTATTTCGTCTGTATTTAATGCTGTGTGTCAAACGAAGTTTACACTTTATAATTTGTCAGACTGGGCATATTTTGTGTTTTCACAGCAAACTCTAAGCGACCGAGTGGAAAATGTTTCTAAGTGTTGTTGCAGCTCCTCCAACCAACGGCCGCGGCAGGCTAAACACGAGGACGCTGATGACGCACAACAATAAACACATTAGATGCACTTCTGTACTATTTGTTCCTTTTATGCCACATGTTACTGTCCACTATACAAATCAGCACATGGGATCAAACTATTAAACAAATGCACAGACTGCACAAACAAAACAACTGCAACTCACAAAGAATTACACCAATTACTAGTGATGTGTCCTGTGTGTCGAAGCTTCGGAGCGTGTGTCGGTAATCTCGGGGGAGTTTTTGGTAAGCGCGTATCGAGGCTTGCTTTGATTACGTCTGCAGTGACGTTCGAGGCCTCGCGGGCAGTCCGTACCACGTGACTGATTCAGGAACTGGCTCGCTGGTTCGCGCCAGATTCGAAATAAAATGGGCATCAAAACACAGCTGATTTCCACCATCACACTGTGTTGTGGAATTGGATTACGTACGTGCTACATAGCTACTTGAGCATTTCTTCTTCGATGGCACCAGCAAGGAAGAAATTTTTTTAATCTCATCTCTCCTAATAAAGTATGCACACTAGGGCTGCACGATTAATCGTTAGAAAATCGCCATCTCGATTCATACTTATGTGCGATCTCATTTCCAAATGACAACGATTTTAGAAAAAAAAAAAAGATGACAATTGTACCGCATTTTGATCCGGGACGTAATCTGCATGAAAACAAGCGCTCACGCTTCCTGCTCAACAAATGACAAGGGCGGAGCCTTATACCACGTGATACAGAAGCCATCTGGCAGGGAAAAAACAACGGCGAGCATGTGAAACTGCCCGAGGGGAGAAAACACAATGAGCGCAGAAGAAACGTTTCCTGATGGCGGTGAGAATGACAACCCCACTGTAAAATTACTTCCAAGAAAAGGTTCTCATTCCTCCGTGTGGAAGTTTTTTGCCTTCAAAGAAGACGATGAGAGTCAAAAAAATATTATTTGCAAGCACTGCAAGGTAACACTACAAATCTGTATCACCACCTCAAACGTCACCATAAAGTGCAATATGACGAAGCTGTAAAGGCCAAGAAAGTGACGAGAAAATCTGTCCCGGTCAACCACCCAAACATCAATAACGGGAACCTTATACAGCGCTTCCCTATACCCATCAACCTTCCGCAGGCACAAAGAAATTACGGAGGCTATCACTTATCACCTGACCAAAGATATGGCTCCATCAACACTGTGCAAAACGAGGGATTTAGGAAAATGATCAACACCCTAGACAAACGCTACACAGTGCCGTCCCGCAGCTATTTTTCTATTGTTGCACTACCTGCTCTATACACGCAGTGTCGAGCAACGGTGGAGACGCAATTTCAAGCAGTACAACATTTTGCAGCAACGACAAATGGTGAACTTGAACTGAAAATACTGGGTCAACGACCCAGAAACCCTGACAGTACCCCCCCCCCCCTTCAAAGGCCGGCACCCGACGGCCAAAAGAAAGAAAAACCAGAACAGGGCGGGCGGAGGGGGCCCAGGACGGAAGGACGGAGTCCAAAACAAAAACAGTTCAGGTGGGCGGCCACGTGGCCGGCGGCCGAGACGCGACAGTTCAGGTGGGCGGCCGCAAGGAAGACGGCGGCGGCCGCTGAGCAGGTCCGGAGGGCGGCCGCGAGGAAGGCGGCGGCGGCCGCTGAGCAGGTCCGGAGGGCGGCCGCGAGGAAGGCGGCGGGGGCCGCTGAGCAGGTCTGGAGGGCGACCACGCCGGCGATGACATCCAGAACGTGGCTGGGGCGACGGCACGGCAGCCGCAGGACCAGGCGAAGCAGAGGCTGACGCCGAGGCTGAGGCTGGACCAGGCGAAGCAGAAGCTGAGGCTGAGTCTGAGGCTGGACCAGGCGACGGCACGGGAGCCGGGGGTGACGGAGCCACAGCTTTAGGGCCAGCGGGCGCGGAAGCCCCTGGCTGGAGACAGGCTGGAGACAGGCAGGGCCAGCGGGCGCGGAAGCCCCTGGCTGGAGAAAGGCAGGGCCAGCGGGCGCGGAAGCCCCTGGCTGGAGAGCGGCAGGGCCAGCGGGCGCGGAAGCCCCTGGCTGGAGAGCGGCAGGGCCAGCGGGCGCGGAAGCCCCTGGCTGGAGACAGGCAGGGCCAGCGGGCGCGGAAGCCCCTGGCTGGAGAGCAGCCGGGCCAGCGGGCGCGGAAGCCCCTGGCTGGAGAGCGGCAGGGCCAGCGGGCGCGGAAGCCCCTGGCTGGAGACAGGCAGGGCCAGCGGGCGCGGAAGCCCCTGGCTGGAGAGCGGCCGGGCCAGCGGGCGCGGAAGCCCCTGGCTGGAGCCCCTGGCTGGAGAGCGGCCGGGCCAGCAGGCGCGGAAGCCCCTGGCTGGAGAGCAGGAGGGCTCACAGCTGGCTCTGGGTGCTGTGGCTGCAGGTCCGGGAACTGAACAGGGTGGTGGATGAGTGACTGAACTGACTGGACTACAGAAGACTGGACAACAGACTGGACTGACCGGACAGGAGGAGACTGAACTACAGGGGACTGGAGGGCAGGAGGAGACTGAACTACAGGGGACTGGAGTGAAGGCTGAACAGCAGGTGAGGGAACTGACTGGAGTGAAGGCTGAACAGCAGGTGGGACTGGAGCAGGAGTGTGAACTGATTGGACTGAGGAAGCTAAGGGATGAACAGAGGTGGGCGAGGATAATGGCTGAGCTAATGACTGGGTTACTGAAGGGGATAGAGCTCCAGCCTGGGCTAGTAAAGCTGGTGCCTGAGCAGGGGACAGGTCAGCTAATCTAACTAGGGACAGTGCGAGGGCGTGAAAGGCTGGGTCAGGAGGTGGAGGAAGTGGTGAAGTAGCAGGTGGACTGGTTAGCTCTTCCAAGCCTCTAGGGAGGTCAGGCTGGGTTGAGGCTGCCCTCAGCCTGGGCGCTGGGACAGGCACGGGAGGTGGCTGGACACCAGTCACCCCCACCCGGGAAACAAGAGCAGATGTGGAGGTAGACTGCGTCGCAGCTGCCTTCCTCCTGGGAGCTGGCACTGGTGTGGGTGTAGGCCGGGCCCTAGACATCTGAGGAGGTGAAATGGCTGAAGACGAAGGCCGAATCTGGGCCACCGTGCTGGTGGGAAATGGCTGAGTAATGGGTGTGGAAATAGTGACTGGGTGTGTGATACCGGCAGGTTTATCGGGTATTGTTCTGGTTTTTCTGCCACCACTATTTACAGTCTTTGGAGGAGCAGAGCAGAAAAACTCTTCCCAGTCTACAGAATCCTCCAGGAGGGAAACATCCCATGAATCAGAGATGGGTTTATTATTGGTTTTAAGTGGAGAAGCAAATGAGGGTGGAAAACAGTCACTGGAACTCACCACCGGGTATTGCTGGAAATAGTCCATTTTATGGCGGCGTGTGCGCCGCTTTCTCCGGGAAGAGGAAGCGGGCGGGGTACACATCCGAGCCTCTGGCGCGGGAGCCTCTGTTGAGCCGAGGTGGGAGGCGGAGCCGCTGTGCCATGGCGAGGTTGAAGGTCCGGTGAATGAGGCAGGTGGCGTGTGAGCGAGGAGCGGATCCGCGAGAGGGGGAGCCGCCGAAGCGCGGCGCGAAACGCCCACTCTCTGTGGCAGATGCTCCGGTGCATGGGAGGTAGCAGGTGGGTGAACGCGGCGTCTCCGAGGCCCGCCCAGAGCCAAGCGAGTGCCCTTGAAGACGTGCTCTCGCTCCGCGAAGAGCCGCTGTCTCTTCTTGAGCTTTTCCGCCCACAAGGAGAGCGCTGCCTCCTGCCGCTCAAAAAGGTCCGAGTCCGCTGGGTCCACAACGCGGGGTCGTGTCATTCTGTCAGGGGTTGCTGAGTGGATGAGAAGGAGGACCCAAACGCTGGACTCACAGGTAGGTAGGTGAAGGTTGGTGTTTATTGCGATGGAGTGAACAAACAGAACAGAGGTAGGAAATGGCTGGCTGGACGACTGAATGAATGGCTGACTGAGTGAACAAACGACAACGTAACATCAACATCAATGACACGACAAGGGCTGAAGGGAAGAGAGGGCTTAAATACATGACTAACAATGACAACGATTGGAGACAGGTGAGTGAACAGCTGAACATAATGAACTAATGATAAACGGGAAGAGGACTGAACATAATGCACACAGACCAAGGCTAACACAATAAAACAGGAAGTGGAACAGGCAGTAGATAAATGGTGAACTTGAACTGAAAATACTGGGTCAACGACCCAGAAACCCTGACAATGGGTGTGCATCTATTTCTGCATATTTAGCAAAAATGTGCCATTTCTTCACTCGGTGAGGTGATGGTTAAACTTCAGCAGCAGTTTGCTCTCAAGGTTCTTTCTGTAAAGCTGTGACCGTTTGGCAGTGAACAGGAGTCCTGCATGACTAAAAAGTCTCTCACAGGCTGCAGATGCAGGAAGAGCTGTATTGATTTTGATCAACAGCTTCTTGATGTGAGGAACGCCATGCAATACATCCACACCTCCAGTGAATGGAAATGAAAGGTACCTCTCCAGCTCCCCTGCTTCTGGCTTTCCTGACCCCATGGATCCATCATCTTCGTCGGTTAGGCTGCTGTTTGTGCTGCCTCATCCAGCTCTGAGTCTAGGTGATGTCTGATGAAGTGGAGACCTGTGGAAAGATGTAGGTTTTCAAAAGAATTAGGTCTGGTCATTATAGTGCTGTATACACTGCCAAGCTGCGGATGTTTTTTTGGAGCTAGCCTCCAAAAGCTGCCCATACACTGTGCAATTTTTGGCCCATTTTGAGCCGATTTTTCAGTCGTGCAACCGTTTTGGGGATCGTCCCGAGTTTTGCCTTAATCGTGTGTCGTGCATTGTGTAGTATACATGGGGTAATGAGCAGTTAACACCTCACGACCAGCTCCCAATCATCAATCGTTTGGTCGCAAGATAATCAAACCAGTTTGAAATCCTGTCGCCCCTCAACGCAGCCTCTCACACTGCGCACGCACAAACACAGAAATGAAAGAGAAAAGGTGGAGCAGCACGGCAGTGCAGCGTGTGATCTGGACACAAGAGATGGAGGCACGACTTGTAGAACTTTGGCTCATCCGAGTACGTAAGCGTAGAGCTGCCATCCAGGCAAAAGGAAAATAGAGCTATATCATGTTAGAACGTGAAAAGTTTATTGTTCTAACAATATACTTTTAATGTTCGTGCAATATACCTTTCACGTTTGAACAATATAATATTTATATTGTACGAACGTGATAATTATGTATATTGTAATAACATGATATTAATCATAATTATGCAAATTCTCATGACCATTGATCAACAACCACTGATCAATGGCCATGAGTCCCATTCACAGAGAGTTGGGGAATGGCTGCAATCACAGCATTGTAAGATGGTGACAGATGTACCCTTAGGCCCCTCCTCGATTCAGAGATGGTCTTTCCCTTTTCACGTAACTGGCCTCCTTGACTCCGCCCTCAAACCAGCGTTCCTCCCTGTCCAGGATGTTACATCCTCATCATTGAAAGAGTGTCCACTGGCCTGTAGGTGTGAATATACTGCAGAGTCCTGGCCTGACGAGGTGGCTCTTCTGTGTTGTGCCGTCCTCTTAGCCAGAGGTTGTTTGGTTTCCCCGATTATAAATCCTTCCAATCCTCCTGCACTTAACAGCTACACTATGTTACTCTGTTTGTGACCCGATCCTTGGGGTGGACCAGTTTTTGGCGCAGCGTGTTTTGGGGTTTAAAAGCCACAGAGACCTGATGTTTAGAAAAAATGCGTCTCAGCTGCTCTGATACTCCTGACACGTACGGGATCACTACAGGTTTTCTCTTAGTCGCCCAGGGTCGGGCTCTCTGCTACAGCTGGAGTCGCAGGCCAAACAGTTAACGTGCTGTTTGCTGTTTGTGGTCGAGCGGCGAGCGCTCAGCGTTTTCTGAGTAAAGACACAGGAAGAAACAGCAGCAGGCGGAAACTCTGCCAGAGCTGCGGTTGTACAAACAAAGAGAGACAGCTGCACAGACTCAGGACGCTGCTAAAGAGCTCGCACACACAGTCAGAGCGTGCAGGCAGGATGTGCTTCGAGAGGTGAAACACAGCCATGTTTTTACAGCTCGTACCGCAGTGAAATCCCATTTGCTCCCAGTCACAGCAGCGCCCGCTCGGCTGCTCGGTCACCGAGCCGCTAATCGCTCCATCCATAAAGTGCCGTGTTATTCCTGGTGTGGAGATGCCAGCAAACAACTTTTAATATCCCTGCATCGGCACAAGCCGTCCATGTTTAAAGCGCTCACGAGACTCAAGTGTAATGTTTGTCCACAGAGATCTCACAGTGATTCAGTTTCACAGTGTCTCACGTCCCTCTGGTCACATTTCAGACGCTTCATGATAAAAGTAATGTTTTCATATCAGGGCTGAGAGCTCAGAGCTGGAACGCAGGAAGAACCCGACCCCGGCCCGCTCTCCGTGCAGTGTTCAAAAGCTGCTTTTAAGTTTGGCTTTGATTTTCTGCTTTGACCTCGAGCCTGCACTCAAACGTTGGCCAACCCTCTGAGGTGAAAGCAGAGCAGCGTTTCTGTGGGTTTGTGAGTGAGTGTTGTTTATCTGAAAGTTGAACGTCTTCGCCGTCTATCCGAGACTCCGGTGTACCCCAGGGTAGTGTTCTCGGCTCATTGTTCTTCTGAGTTTATCACAACCCGAAGCAGCAGAACGCCGGCCAGCTTCCTCTGTGCAACTGAAATGTTATCACATAAAAGACTGGTGAATATTTAAAAATGTGGCCTGAGGAGCCGCTGGTTCAGTTTGGCTTTGAACCCAGTGTAGAAATGTTCATCTGGGTTTATTCTTGGTGTTGTCGTTCTGCGGTGTTTGCTGATATGTCTGTGTTGGCGTCTTGGCTGAAGTTGCTATGGAGACTTGGTGATGTGAGTCTCAGAGCAGAGGCTGTCCTGCACAGGGAAACACTTCCCATCATGAAGTCTTCTCTGTTACCTGCTGTGAGTCGTTATCTCGTCTTCTCACGTGATTATTTATCTGTAAAAACGTTCGAAACCACCTGTTTGCTGGGATCTAAAGGTCGTGTGGTTTATGAGCATGAATGAACCCCGGGCTTATTTTAAAGATGAGCTCCTGTTAACGCGTCGGTGAGTGCCGTGTGACTCGTCGTCACCTTTAGTTGGTGAAACCTTGAATTCATCTGAGTATTTTCTTCGTGCAGACAGCGTGCTGGGAGGGAGCAGCTGTGGGCGTCCTTACAGTTAACCTTTTTAATATTTGTAGTGTCTCATGCGAACGATCAGCAGACGCTTTTCATGAAATAGATGCAGTTTCATGTTCCATTATTAACTGCCTTTAGTTAACCAAGATGCAGAGGGGGCTTTCCCCTGCTGTGTGACCAACAAACCAAACATGAAATTTGGAGGGTTTGGGTGCTCACCAACAGTTTCTTTCCAAAACACGGCGCCGTGCCCAGCTCTCTGTCACACCGCACTTCTTTTAATGTGATTCAGCTACGTTTCCACTGCTAGGAAACACACAAAGGCCACGCGAGCCGATGAAGCGCGCTCACAGCCCACAAAGGTCTGTTCACCGCTTCGACCGTAACACCGAGCTCAGTTTGCTCGTAAAGCCGAGGTGAAGCCGAGATGAGCCAAGGTGAGCCTCTAACTCCAGGGATGAACTAGATGAACACACAACATTTCAATTTTCATTTTAAAACAGATCTTCAGGCTCGTTGTGTTTGCTCGCCTCTCACAAAACACGTCATTTGCTTCTTTTGCTAAATCTACAAAAAAAAGAAAAAACACAGTTTGACCTGAAATAGTGGCACCAACAGCTGTTAGCTGGAAACTTACCTGATCTCAGCGTGGTGTGAAGTGTGTATCTGACAGTAACGTCTTTAAGAAACGGGGAGTAAACACCTGACGGTCGACAGGAGGAGGTCAGGAGGAGGACAGGAGGAGGTCTGGGACAGAAGGAGGACAGGAAGAGGTCAGGAGGAGGATAGGAGGACGACAGGATAGTAGGAGCAAAGACCTGACGGTAATCAGCTGATCGTCGACTGAAGCCTCATCAGCAACGGTCAGGAAGACGTTTTTACTGAAGAGAGACAGGAGGAGGACAGGAGGAGGAGAGGGGGAGGAAAGGAGGAGGTCAGGAGGACGACGGGAGGAGGTCAGGAGGAGGACAGGAGGAGGAGAGGGGAAGGACAGGAGGAGGTCTGGAGAAGGTCAGGAGGAGATTGGGAGGAGATTAGAAGGAGGTCTGGAACAGGAGAAGGTCTGGAAAAGAAGGAGGTCAGGAAGACGACAGGAGGAGGTCAGGAGGAGGTCTGGAGGAGGTCAGGAAGAGGACAGGAGGAGGACAGGAAGAGGTCAGGAGGAAGACTGGAGGAGGTCAGAAGGTCAGGAGGAGGTCTGGAGAAGGTCAGGAGGAGATTGGGAGGAGGACAGGAAGAGGACAGGAGGAGGAGAGGGGAAGGACAGGAGGAGGCCTGGAGAAGGTCAGGAGGAGATTGGGAGGAGGACAGGAGGAGGTCTGGGACAGGAGGAGGTCTGGAGGAGGACAGGAGGAGGTCTGGAGGAGGTCAGGAGGAGATTGGGAGGAGATTAGAAGGAGGTCTGCAACAGGAGAAGGTCTGGAAAAGAAGGAGGTCAGGAAGACGACAGGAGGAGGTCAGGAGGAGGTCTGGAGGAGGTCAGGAAGAGGACAGGAGGAGGACAGGAAGAGGTCAGGAGGAAGACTGGAGGAGGTCAGAAGGTCAGGAGGAGGTCTGGAGAAGGTCAGGAGGAGATTGGGAGGAGGACAGGAGGAGATTGGGAGGAAGACAGGAAGAGGACAGGAGGAGGAGAGGGGAAGGACAGGAGGAGGCCTGGAGAAGGTCAGGAGGAGATTAGGAGGAGGACAGGAGGAGGCCTGGGACAGGAGGAGGTCTGGAGGAGGACAGGAGGAGGTCTGGGACAGGAGGAGGTCTGGAGGAGGACAGGAGGAGGTCTGGAGGAGGTCAGGAGAAGATCAGGAGGAGCTAACTGGAGGGGGTCAGGAGGAGGTCTGGAGGAGGACAGGAGGAGGTCTGGAGGAGGTCAGGAGGAGGACAGGAGGAGGTCTGGGTCAGGAGGAGATTGGAAGGAGGACAGGAGGAGGTCTGGAGGAGGACAGGAGGAGGTCTGGAGGAGGTCAGGAGGAAGTCAGGAGGAGGACAGGAGGAGGTCTAGGACAGGAGGAGGTCTGGAGGAGGACAGGAGGAGGTCTGGAGGAGGTCAGGAGAAGATGAGGAGGAGCTAACTGGAGGAGGTCAGGAGGAGATCGGGAGGAGGACAGGAGGAGGCATGGCAGAGGACAAGGGGAAGTCTTGGACAGGATGAGGTCAGGAGGAGGACAGGAGGAGGAGAGGGGGAGGAAAGGAGGAGGTCAGGAGGACGACGGGAGGAGGTCAGGAGGAGGACAGGAGGAGGAGAGGGGAAGGACAGGAGGAGGTCTGGAGAAGGTCAGGAGGAGGTTGGGAGGAGATTAGAAGGAGGTCTGGAACAGGAGAAGGTCTGGAAAAGAAGGAGGTCAGGAAGACGACAGGAGGAGGTCAGGAGGAGGTCTGGAGGAGGTCAGGAAGAGGACAGGAGGAGGACAGGAAGAGGTCAGGAGGAAGACTGGAGGAGGTCAGAAGGTCAGGAGGAGGTCTGGAGAAGGTCAGGAGGAGATTGGGAGGAGGACAGGAGGAGATTGGGAGGAGGACAGGAAGAGGACAGGAGGAGGAGAGGGGAAGGACAGGAGGAGGCCTGGAGAAGGTCAGGAGGAGATTGGGAGGAGGACAGGAGGAGGTCTGGGACAGGAGGAGGTCTGGAGGAGGACAGGAGGAGGTCTGGAGGAGGTCAGGAGGAGATTGGGAGGAGATTAGAAGGAGGTCTGCAACAGGAGAAGGTCTGGAAAAGAAGGAGGTCAGGAAGACGACAGGAGGAGGTCAGGAGGAGGTCTGGAGGAGGTCAGGAAGAGGACAGGAGGAGGACAGGAAGAGGTCAGGAGGAAGACTGGAGGAGGTCAGAAGGTCAGGAGGAGGTCTGGAGAAGGTCAGGAGGAGATTGGGAGGAGGACAGGAGGAGATTGGGAGGAAGACAGGAAGAGGACAGGAGGAGGAGAGGGGAAGGACAGGAGGAGGCCTGGAGAAGGTCAGGAGGAGATTAGGAGGAGGACAGGAGGAGGCCTGGGACAGGAGGAGGTCTGGAGGAGGACAGGAGGAGGTCTGGGACAGGAGGAGGTCTGGAGGAGGACAGGAGGAGGTCTGGAGGAGGTCAGGAGAAGATCAGGAGGAGCTAACTGGAGGGGGTCAGGAGGAGGTCTGGAGGAGGACAGGAGGAGGTCTGGAGGAGGTCAGGAGGAGGACAGGAGGAGGTCTGGGTCAGGAGGAGATTGGAAGGAGGACAGGAGGAGGTCTGGAGGAGGACAGGAGGAGGTCTGGAGGAGGTCAGGAGGAAGTCAGGAGGAGGACAGGAGGAGGTCTAGGACAGGAGGAGGTCTGGAGGAGGACAGGAGGAGGTCTGGAGGATGAGAGGGGAAGGACAGGAGGAGGTCTGGAGAAGGACAGGAGGAGGTCTGGAGGAGGTCAGGAGAACATCAGGAGGAGCTAACTGGAGGGGGTCAGGAGGAGGACAGGAGGAGGTCTGGAGGAGGTCAGGAGAAGATGAGGAGGAGCTAACTGGAGGAGGTCAGGAGGAGATCGGGAGGAGGACAGGAGGAGGCATGGCAGAGGACAGGGGGAAGTCTTGGACAGGATGAGGTCAGGAGGAGGACAGAGGAGGTCTTGGACAGGAGGACGACAGGAGGAGGTCTGGAGGAGGTCAGGAGGAGGACAGAGGAGGTCAGGAGAAAATCAGGAGGCGCTAACTGGAGGGGTCAGGAGGAGATCGGGAGGAGGACAGGAGGAGGTCTGGAGGAGGACAGAGGAGGTCTTGGACAGGAGGACGACAGGAGGAGGTCTGGAGGAGGTCAGGAGGAGGACAGAGGAGGTCAGGAGAAAATCAGGAGGCGCTAACTGGAGGGGTCAGGAGGAGATCGGGAGGAGGACAGGAGGAGGTCTGGAGGAGGACAGGAGGAGGTCTGGAGGAGGACAGGAGATGCTGCTTCAGACTGAAGTCGGTCATAGCAA
This sequence comes from Neolamprologus multifasciatus, assembly GCF_963576455.1. NCBI lineage: Eukaryota > Metazoa > Chordata > Actinopteri > Cichliformes > Cichlidae > Neolamprologus > Neolamprologus multifasciatus. The sequence continues at coordinate 34,650,195 of NC_140454.1, forward strand.
ATATTCACTGCTAAGCTGGTTGGATTTGTAAAAACTACATTTTTGTCTAATGTGCTATTTTTCAGTCTCTGCCCTTTTTTCCTTTTTCATTCAAAATCTGCAGAAATGAAGATTTTAACGATTAATTAATTTATTTTTTCTTTTCAACAAATTTAAAGTGAAACAACACAAAAGACTTCAAACCACAACACAATAAAATATAAATTAAAATATGCAAAACAAAAAGAAGATGCACATTCTCTGTCATATAGGCCTGGGATGATTTTTTGGGGAGATTGTTTTCCTGCTTGGAATTGCATGCATAGGATCCGCAGCTGAAAATAATTGTGGATGATACCTTACCTTTGTTAGCCATTCCTCGCCGTCGGTCCCCTGACCGTGGTCGGGATACGCAAGGGGAGCTGCTTACTCCAGGGCCGAAGTTTTGTCCTCCTTCGGGGTTAACTCCCTTCACTTTTGTGGAGTAGTGAGGCAGGCAGAAATCAGCTGAGACACCCGGGAGTACTGAAGAGATGAGGCTTTAATAACAGTACTGCACATTTCAAAACACACTGCATAGGCTGTAGCCCGTTAGAACGCTGCTCTCGGTCGCCACCTCTACCCGTGACATTCTTTTTCGCTCACCGCGTTTCCTCACACGCATGCTCACACACACATCGCATACACTCCTCACACAGCACCCAGCCACACACAAGCCGGCAGTTCCTGCAACACTACCCCCACTCTGGATGGCAATTAAACAATAGTTCCACTCCAGCATTGTAATGCACAAAATAAAACATTTCAAGTGCTGTAAATTAGAAAAGATTACACAACTGTAACTATTACATGGCGACTATATATAATAAGAATAACTATCCTAGCATCTAGGAAGGCACAAATACAAATGGATAAGTGCATGTAGATAACCCCGTAGGTTCTTCAGATACTTTACTCCCCCTTTTTTAATGTAAACACTGGCACAATGAAAAATATAGCTCTCTTAAACCATTGTAGCTAACACTGTAAGAGGCTGAAACTATTTAAACTTGAACTGAATCTTCAGTCCTACTTGGAACGGTCCATGGTAGATAAACCAAGCTAAGTAACCCACACCCCATACCGGTCTGGTGCTCTGTGCCGATGAGTTGGTCACTGAAACTGTTGGCCCAGATGGTCTGGCTCACCCACCACACCCCCACCATTCTCATGGTCTACATGGGAAGGAGACGATGGGACAAGCACAACCAGAGTGGGATCAGCTGCAACTGAGACAGAGAGAAGCTGGGACCATTGCCAGTGTCTGTAGAGAACAGACTGTGTAGACCCAGATCACGGTCTGCTGGGTCATCCTCTAAAGCTGGTGGGACCTCTGTAGGTGACCACTGATGAGCTTGATCAAGGACCCAGGTATTGTCCAGGGGCTCGCGGCAGCGATAATGCTTTAGTTGGTCATGGTGGACAACTTTCACTTTAGACCTTGGGTTCTTCTGGATCCAATAAACTAGGTCATCCAATTGCCCCAGGACAAAGAATGGTCCTTCATACGATGGGAGGAAATTTTTGACCTTGTTCTTGATGTGACATGTTCCTTTGATGAGATACCACACAGGATCTCCAGTCTTGTACTGTGTGTGGCAACAGTTCTTGTCATATTGTCTCTTTGCGTGTGCGACTGACTCACGCAGGGCTTCCCTGGTGATGAGGTGGGCCAGATCCATCCGCTCACGCATTTGCTGCACATACTCTGGAGCTGAGGGTTGGTTGTCTGGATCAGGAGGTAGACCTGCGACAAGGTCCACTGGCTCACTCAGTTCTCGGCCAAACATCATGAAGTTTGGGGGGAAACCTGTAGCACTGTGTTTGGTCGCCCTGTAGGCCATAACAGCGTACGGGATCATCAGGTCCCAGTCCCACTGACAACGTTCTGCTGTGGAGGCCAGGATCTTTTGGAGAGTGGCATTGAAACGTTCAACCTGGCCATTGACTGGGGTCGGAATGGCGTTGTGTGAGTCTTGTCTATGCCAAACAAACTGCACACCCCCTGGAACACCTCAGATTCAAAATTGCGTCCCTGGTAACTGTGCACTGCTTGAGGTATCCCGTAGCAGCACACCCACTCAGATGCAACAACCTCAGCGACAGTTGCAGCCCATTCATCTGGGATAGGAAAGGCTTCAGTCCACTTTGTAAAGTAGTCTTGTATCACAAGCACATATCGGTTTCTGCGCTCTCATTCAGTGGTCCCATAATGTCCAGCGCAATGCTCCATTGGGGCTCCTATCCGGACAGTTCCCATCGGAGCTTGTGGTGTCTGCTGGGGTCGGGCTCTGGATGCACAGCTGGTACAAGTACGGCACCAAAGAGCAACGTCTTCCCTCATGTGATACAAATAGAATCGGGTTCGTAGTCTTGCCACAGTCCTCTTGACACCAAAATGTCCGCCCACTGGCCCTTTATGCATCAGGCTCATCACTTCTGGTTGTAGCTTGCGTGGCAGTACAATTTGGGAGAACTGGGTCTCGTCAAGGCAGTAGAAGCAACGGACCAGAACTCCATCTCTGAAGTAGAGCCATTTCCATTGAGCCCAGTGTGTCTTAGTGGCCAGGCTGCATGGTGAAACAGTAGTCCATTGGGGGCGCTCACTGCTGGCCTCCATCCAGGCGCGTATGGGTGCAATGTCTGCATCAGCGTCCTGGGCTTGGCTCAGCTCCCCCATGGTCCAGCCATGAAACAAAGAAGCAGTATCAAGGGTTTTAGCCACATATATTTTCTCAGTCAGCTTTAGAGTGTGTGTATTAGTGGAAATGTTCTGCTGAGGAAAATGGGTTTGAGCCTGGATAGTGCACTTTCATTTGGGAAGTAGGAGCTGGATAATAATTCATGCTGCTGCCTGTGTTTCCCTCATGGCTGTAGCTGCGGCATTCAGCGTCATTGAAGGGATTTGTGCGGGAAAGCTGCAGCTGGGCAGGACTATCGGGTGGCGCAAATACACCCTCTCCATTAGCTTGTGTGTTAGTACAACTTTCGGCAACACAGGAATGGGTTGATATGCTCACATTTAGCCACAGCACTGTCTTTTTTAGCTTCCCTAATGCTCGCGGCACCCTCGGGGACATTGGTCAGCGACATGAACAGGTTGGAGAAATTGGTCCCAAGTCCGTAGTTTTCATGAGAATAGCGAGCAGTGGACATCGCGAGTTAGCTTAGCTATGGGCTAATACACTTGTAATTATGGTCACTCGGCTTTATTGTTAGCCACTTTAGCCTGTCGGTTTTTCTTAGTGCTCACCACTCCTTTAACAACGCGAGAGACTCCCTTCCTGGTTGCCAGTGTTAACCATTCCTCGCCGTCGGCCCCCTGACTGTGGTCAGGAGACGCAAGGGGAAATGCTTCCTCCAGGGCTGAAGTTTGTCCTCCTTCAGGGTTAACTCCCTTCACTTTTGTGGAGTAGTGAGGCAGGCAGAAATCAGCTGAGTGAGTACTGAAGAGGTGAGGCTTTAATAACAGTACTGCACATTTCAAAACACACTGCATAGGCTGTAGCCCGTTAGAACGCTGCTCCCGGTCGCCGCCCCTACCCATGACATTCTTTTTTGCTCACCGCGTTTCCTTACACGTATGCTCACATGCACATCGCATACACTCCTCACACAGCACCCAGCCACACACAAGCCGGCAGTTCCCGCAACACCTTTCTAATGTGATGATGTTGTCTCTTGTTGTCCCTGGCTCTCTTTCTCTCTCTCTCCCTCCCGCTCTGTTCCTGTGCTACTGACAGTGTAACTTCCGCCCCTCTGCTCAGATAAACACTGACGTTCAGGCTTGATGTAAGCGCACATTATTCATGACCTCTCCGCCATATTGGTTAGTTAAATGCCTCAGCAGTGACCAATGACTCGTGGTTAGCCGTCCTGACAGCAGACTCTGATAAGCACCCAGAGTCTTGCAGGCCTTGGGATCTGGTCTCATATGAGCAGCTTTTATGACATAATTATAGATCATGTGGTGTGAAGTCAGGGAGGGGTCAGCGCTGCACGCCCCATCAGCAAACAAACCCAGCAGCAGTGACACACGGTCCGCTTGAGTTTCTCCACGTAACATGAAAGATGCTCAGCCTGTGAGTGTCTGACTTCATCAGAGGGTCTCTGCACTTGATTTTCATGCTTACATCATGCTTACATTGTTTACACTTAGCATTTATCAGACAGTCAGCGACTGCACGGAAACCTCCGATTGCTAAGGGAAAATGTGAATTCTCCACCTGGTTGCTGGAAGCGGTCACAGGGAGGTTTAGTGCTTCTCCAGCCAGCTGGTGAATCCTTGTTTTTCCGGGCCAACCTGTCTCTAGGCCCGTCCAACAGCTGACGTCACCTGGTTAGTGGTGAAAACCTAAATTTAAGAAGCACTGCTCATGAGAAGAAAATGTTTAAGATCACTTTGATTTGGAGGGGGTGGGGTTTATAACTTTTACCCCAACCTGCCACCAGAGGGCGATTGCCATGCTGTCCATCTTTATATACAGTCTGTGTTTTCAAGGTTACCCAGCCAGGAATAAGGAGAACCGCTGGGTGAGTTTGCCCTCCTCGGTGACTGTCAGGCTCCTCCTGCTCTTCCTGAGCACAAACACTTGTAGTTATGCAACAGGCAGAAGACTGACACACTGGGATTTTTCCACAGCTCTTCCCATCTGCTAAACTGGGCTGTAACACACCTCCATAATGGTTTTCAGGCAGTTCACAGAGGACTGGCACTGAAAGTCAAAGACTCTGGAACTTTCCACCACAAAATGGGTGAAAATGAGCTCAGCGGGTTTTTTGGGTTTGACGTCACTCCCTCGTCCTGTCTCCGTTTCCTCTCCTGGTCTCTGTTCCAGCACCTTAACTCTGCATCAGGGAATGTGTTTTGCTTTCGGATGATTTGCACGCTTGTTGCAGGCTTCGTGATGACTTGTGTGTTTAAGGAGCAGGTTGTGTATTTGGAAACGGCTCGGCACCTTTGATTTGTATATAATTTGGAGTGAATGTCATAAACACGTCATCATGTGGAAGCTTTGTGTAGTCTGACAATAAAGTTTGAAAAAGTGTTGTGATGTTGACTTTGTTTTTGTTTTTTGTTTTTAAACATTATGTTTATTGAATTTTATATTACAGAACAAGCAAAGAATAATAGTACAATTAACATGAGATTTATATTAAAGAACATAGTCCCCAAAATAAACAAATATAAATTAAAAGAAACAACAACAATAATAATAAAAATAAATAAATAATAAAATAAAACAAAACCTATGCACAGCATGGGTAAAACAAACAAAGCAAGATGCGAACGAAAAATAAAACAAAAACAAAGAAACAGATAACAAAGAAAAAAAAAACAAAACAAAAAAAAAAAACAGACAAAAACAAAAAAACCACACACACAAAGAAACCCAAAACTCAGCACCAAGTATCACCTTCTAAATTAATTCCCTTCATAATGTCTCAGAAACTCAGTTAAAGGTAACCATATTTCTTCAAAATCTACTCCCTTTCCTCTGACAATATAAGTAAGTCGTTCCAATACAATACATGATGCCATCTCCTTCACCCACATATGATTTGAGGGTACATCCACTTTTTTCCAATACAAAGATATTAAGCGCCTAGCTTGCAGGAGGCCAAAGTCAATTAATTTTAGCTGTCTGGTGCTAAAGTTACAGTTCTTTGGATATATACCTAACACACACATTTTTGCTCCAACAGGTATATTTACTCCAACAATCTTAGATAAAGTTTGCGTGATTAATTTCCAGTGCCGCTGTAATTTTGGACAGCTCCATACACAGTGGAGCAGAGTGCCCTTCTCGTCTAAACATTTACTGCAGCTATCTGGGATGACAGGCGACCAGCGATTCAGTTTGACTGGGGTTATGTACGTTCTCATCACCACTTATATTGGAGGAGTTTTCATCCTTGTATTAATTGATTGTCTTTGGCCTTTTAAACATGCAGTTTCCCAGTCCACCTCTTGTATCTCCTCTTGGATGTCAGCCCTCCATGCGTCCAACTTGTCAGTGGCAGATTCCCTATCATGCGTTAACAGAGCTGTATAAACTGAAGAGATATGACCTCTGCCCACTGGCTTTTGAAGTATGACATTCTCCAAGTGTGATAATGGTGGCTCAGATACAATCTGTTTATATTTTGACATAATGAAATGTTTAACTTGTAGATATTTAAAAAAATGTTTTTTGGAGATGCTGTATATTTGGCATAGCTGATCAAATGTAAGAAGGTTGCCATCCTTATAAAGATCTGCCACCTTCTGTACACCTTTATCTGCCCAGATTTTGAAACCCCCATCAGTTCTTCCTTCTTTAAAACATGTGTTGCCCCAAATAGGTGAAAAACGAGAGATAGAAGACTTATCACCCATATACTGATGGGCCGATGTTGACTTTGTTACAGCTTCGTGCCTGCACTTCACAGCAACAGTAATAAACAACAGTCACAGTCAGACCAACAGGCTTTGATTCTAAAACCTTTATTAAAGCGAGTCGCTGAGACATTTCCTCACAGCTCTGCAGCTTTTCAGAGTTCACAGAAATAAAAGCGTTTAAAAAACTCCTAACTAATAAACTCCCACAGCGCCCTCCAGCGGCGGCCCCCCGAACAGCAGCCTGGAAACCACCGAGTGACGTTTGGGAAGCGCAATAGCAGCGAGACAGGAAGCGGAAGAACTTCAACGTAAGAGCACTGGGTCCTCCTGCGCTTTCTGCCGCCTGTCCTCAACTAACGAACCAGCAGAGGGAGCCCAGGGCTTTGTTTTCACACAGGCGGGTGAAAGGAAGAAAAGTGACAACACCATAAATCACAAAGTCTGAATATATTCAAGTATTTATACAATTATAAATACAAAACCTTCTGTTTTCTTTTTCGTTTTATTATCTATTTATTTAATGAAAAAATTAAATCCAATAAAACTTTGTTTTCTAAAAGCACATCGAGTCCTTTCACAGGAAAACAGATTCTTATTATCACCAACAAACCGAGAGAAACGAGGGAGACGCTGTTCTTATTAATATCTGATGAACACATTCATTTCTCGCATTCCACTCGGATCCATGTTTAACATGTTTCAGAGCACAGAGGAGGACAGCAGTCAACCGTCTGGCTTAAATGAGTAGAGGACACATTCGTGGACACAGATCCTTGTTCACTGCGCTGCTGTTTACAGTCTTCATCAGAACAAACACTGCTAACTGTACTTTGCTGCTCGCTGTCCTTGAAAAAGCAAGAGCTGACACATCCGCTCATAAATGTCCCTTTTACCCTGTAAGCCTGGTTTAGTAACCTGTCCTAATAGATTTGTGTTGTATTTATTATACGGGGGCAAAGTGGTGTCAGCCCTGTGCTGAGAGGGCTGAGCTCATCCATCCGTCCTGTTCTAACAAAGACACGTTCAGGAACAGCTGTAGTTCACTTTATTCATATAGCATCAGTGAACAAACACACGTGTGACTGTAAGGTGAAGACCCCACAGAGTTAATGCAGGACTACACAGTGTGTCCTTCTCATGAGTGACACACATGGATGTGAACCAACACCTGTTTGGCTGAGCCAAAACAACCGCAGCAGTGATTCGAACCTAAAGTACTCTGGATACTGTTACTGTACAAATACTATTACATGTTTGTTGGTCAGGTGTCCTGCAGGAAGAAAACACTTGAATGTGCATGAACGCGTTTACATGAGGACAAAGTGACTTCAAGGGAAATACAAATCTTCACATTTTGATGTCTGTCAGTTATTTTGTTCATGAAGTTTTAATTTACGAATTTTGAGCAGATGGTGTAAACAGGTTGTAACTGTATCAAAGTGTAAGGATATAAAGAAATACATGTATGAGTTACAGTGAAAACCTGTCTGTAAATGATAAACACGACTTTCAGTTTTTCTATTCATAGAAATTTTATTGTGAAGAAACGGAATTTTCCGTTTAGAGTTGAAGGAATGTCCGTAAATAGTAGAGAAATTCTACGGAATCTTCTGTTTTACCGGAAAAGTTCGTGAACTTCAGTAAAAGATTTGTTTTTACCCGAGCGAGGCGCATCTGTCCACGCCAGTATAAACCACAGCACAGGATCCACCCACTGCAAAATTAACGACAGTGCACACTGACAAACCCCAACTGCGACTACACCTCCCAGCCACCTCCTCCCAGCTTCCCCGACATTAAAATACCGAACTTATAGACCCCCCCACCCCCCAACCTTTCCCCTGAACAAGCACTCCGACACGCCCACGCATGGACGTTAACCTACTCAGTTCCTGCTGTGGACAGGTCCACAGTTCATCCCGATCACATTACAATAATTTAATAACATATTATTAAGATACAGAAAACTAGATCCAGCTTAAGAAAAAAAAAGTCCACCGAGACCAGTGTAGAGCTGTGTTGGTGCGGCAGGCTTTTACTTTGAAGGGCGTGGCAGGAAGCGGTGGTAGGTTTGATGTGGAGAGCTGAGAGGAGCCCGTCTGCGTCACAGTGTAAGGAGAGTTTCTGGGAGCTGCTCGTCTTTCTCCGAGGCTGTGGAAGCTCCGCTCCGGGCAGACAGGAGGTGAGTGACCGGGCAGAGGGCCACCGAGGCCGGCCGAGCATGTCCACGACACCGCTGTCTGTGTGTGGCTGTGTCGGTTCCGCAGGGAGCAGTGACCTGCGGGCACTCCGGGGCCAGTTTATGGTGTTTAACTACCGACTAGTACACACCAGCAGGGGCCAGACTGTGGAGCGGACACCGAGCAGCCGTGAAGTAATGACAACAACAATGCTAATAATGCTAATAATGATAATGATAATAGGGGATAACTGACTGATCAGAAAGTCAGTCAGAGTGGACGTGGTGGACGTGGGTGTCCGTGGTCACTGAGACTGTGTGTGTTGTGTTCCTCTGAACAAAGCGCTCATTAAACTAATCTGATTTTGCCTTTTATTGTTTTAAACGTGGGAGAGTGGACAGTTTCACCGTGGGCTCAGATTATTATATCACGATCTGTCACTCTGACAAACACCACGCTGACTAAAACTTCTGTAATGTGACTTAAGTTCACGAGACTGTCCAGTTATTATTGTTGCTGTCGACCAGTCCAGCGTGCAGGGTAACTGGGAGGCTCCAGCCCCCTGTGACCCTGACAAGGATCACCAGAAGTGATGGATCATCGCTATTGTCACTGTTATTGTTGTTGACTGTGTTGTATGGGGCGCCGTTTGTAAAGTGAAACATGCTGAAATTAACGGCAACATTTTTCCACATTTAGCTCAAAACCTTACAAAAACATGTTTTTTCGAGTAATTTTTTACAACATTTAGTAAAATATTTGTAACTTTTCATCAAATGTTAAATATTAAATCTAAATGATAAATGTTAAATCTAAATATTATCTTTAAATCTAAATGTTAAATGTTAAATCTAAATTTTACAGAAAACTAAATATTTAGGCTAACATGCGAATTTATTGTACGGATCAACGGAAATACCAAAATAAAAGCTTCCCGAAAACCTCCGGTGCAAAATTGTGTCTGCTCTCCCCATCACTTCTCTCCGCCATGTGCTGCTTCACTTCTTGGCTACGAGCATGTCCAGCGATTTTGCTGGACATGTGCTGCAGCGATTGTGAAGTGGAGACTGCAGCTGCTAAGAGTGCACTACTGCTGACCTTTAAAAAGGCTCTCAAAACAATATATGTATGTGAATTTTTGCGTGTATTATTATAATTGTTACCTTTTTCTTTTACCCCTGGCTTTTTGTGTTCATGTTCTGTTTTGTATACTTCATCTGTTCGTATGTTGTATACTCATTGTTTGTTAAATAAAGCTTAAAAAAAAAAAAAAAAAACTACTGCTGACCTTTGGATGGCCGACAAAACGGATCTTCCGATGTTTTCAGCTAAATCGCCGGACGTGCTTTCTCATGGTCCGCGCCGGGTTATGGCTGAATTCCAGTGGAATGACGGTCCCGCCATAATAGACGTTCCAGCCATGTGTTCAGCCCTAAACCTAACCTTATCCCCAACCATAACCTTATTCCCAACCTTTACTAGCAGTTAAATGACGTAAAATAGTGTTTTCCAAAGCGATTTTTAGAAAATGAACGAACATGTGTAGATTGAGTCCAAACGGTTCTCATGTGCTCTCCTTTTTCCGATGCTGTCATTCAGGAACGTGTTGAGTACCCGAAAACATAGAATGTTGACAATTTGACACCTAGCGAAAATTATTACGCTTAGGTAGTAAGAACGTGTCAGACCACTACCGGCACATTTTTGCACCGGAGGTTTTCGGGAAGCTTTTATTTTGGTATTTCCGCTGATCCGTGCAATAAATTTGCATGTTAGCCTAAACATTTATATTACATTAGATTAACATTATTTAGATATTTTTAACATTTAGATTTAGATTTAAATATAATATTTAGATTTAACATTTAGATTTAGATTTAAATATAATATTAGATTTAACATTTAGATTTAGATTTAAATATATATTTAGATTTAACATTTAGATTTAGATTTAAATATAATATTTAGATTTAAACATTTAAAGTTCTGTTTAAATATGAAAAGTTACAAATATTTTACTAAATGTTGTAAAAAAGGGACTTGTTTTGAGCTAAATGTGGAAAAATGTTGCCGTTAATTTCAGCATGTTTCACTTTACAAACGGCGCCCCATAGTGTTGTGAGTTTTTCACATGTGGTTTTTCAAACACCATACAGTAAACCTTTGATGTCCTGGTGTTTCACGCTCATGAACCGTCCTCATCGTGATGTTTTTACTGAAAACAGGAACTGGAGACTTCCACAGCGGTGCTGAGGCTCCCAGCCTCTGATCCAGACTCGGGGTCCTGAGCGTGTTTCCAGTCAGTCTGCACGGCTCCTGTTTTTGTAAAAGAACGTCAGTTTTTTTCTGCAGCTCCGTTTGGTGAACACTGAGTAAAAAGTTCACCTTCAAGCTTTAACTCTGGTTTCTAATAATGTAGTAGAAGTGATGCACGTGGGAGGATGTGAGAGTGCTGAGGCAGCAGGGCTGGGCTCAGCGGCAGAGGAGGAAGAGGAGGAAGAGGAGAGAAGGTGCCAGACTTGCTGGGATGTCATCATTCATGCTTGATGCAACATGTTGACGATGTTGCCCAGAAGTCTGAGAGACAACTTTTGTTTCCTGCAGGCCTGACAGAAGCTGCTCTCACGGCATTGATTACAGATTATTGATTATTGGAGCTGCTGTTTTCTGTGACCTTCGCGGGTGGAGCGTCCTTCCTCGCGCTGCTCTGGGCTCTCCCGGCTCGGGGACATTCCCGTGATGCTCTGAGCGCGTCCTCTCCCCTCTCTCGCTGTTTGCAGTGCGCCGCTAAATGTTGTCTTTTTTGTGTTTCATCCTGTTTCCCGCTCTCTCCTGTGAAAAGGGGTTTTTGTCACCGCTGTCTGATGGTGGGGCTTTTCTGTCTTCAGGATGAAGCAGCTGCAGTTGGGCAACTAACTGAGTTTATGTTTAACTGACTGAAAATCTTTTCTCGAACTGAAACAATCCGAAACATAAAATCGTCTCGTGGATGAGATGTAAATGTAGATGATGTTTCGCTGCAGCTGGACCGCGTGGTGCTTCCTGGCTCTCAGCGCGTTTGCCGACGTGACGATGAATCCTGCCCACCTGTGACGATGGCCTGTCTGCCTCTGCTGCTCTGCCTCAGCTTGCTGCTGCACTCAGGTGAGTCATGTAAAAGCAGTCAGGTGTTCAAATACCGTCCTGCCCCACCCACACACAGGCTGACACCTGTCAGGTATACTTTGGATCCTCGTGACTCATCAGATTGCCTCACATATTTTCCCTTTTCTTCCTCGCGCAGAGCTCGCTCACCCGCCTCCCGCACCTGTTAACCCTTGTGTCGACTCTCTGAACTTCCGCCACGTCCTCTGGTGGAAGCCCGGCGACAACACGCCCCCTGGGACAGAGTACGGGGTCTTTGTGAGGTAATTTGTCCGCCGCCTGTCCTCACGTCCTGTCACTCTCAGCCTGGTAACATGAAGACGACGGTGCTCACATCAAACCCAAAAACCTCTGAGCTCTGTGGGTGATGTAGAAAACACAAAGTTCAGACGCTTGAAGGGATCAAGTTAAAGCTCAGCTGTGACTCCAAGGCTTTTATTAACACACACACACACACACACACACACACACTCACAAACACACACACACCTGAGATAAAGGACAGGATAAACACCTGTAAATAAAAGTGTTGCATCAGCTGCGTGTTTTCGTCAGATGCTTCCTGTCGAAGTTCAGAACACGATATTTTTTCTAAAGGAGGGTAAAAGTCCCCCCGTAGCCTGCTGGGAAATTCCACTGTTGCTTCTACTTTTTTACCAAAAAAAAGATTCAAAATAGATTTCCTGTTTTATTTTGTAACTCACACTGTTCTTCAGATAAAAGAAAGAAATGAAACAATAGAATTATTTCATTTTTAATTATATTGTAATTATGCAGCAAATACAAAGTTACTTAGTTACAAGTTTTTTTGTTCATATTTTATAAAATAAAAGGAAACAGCTTCATTTTTGCAGTTTATCCAGAAGAACAGATTTCATGGAGACGGACGTTCTGGTCTTTAGACCCGGTGTCGTGTCCACGTGTGACGACATCAGAAACATTCGAGCCAAACTCGTCGTGACATGGGAAACATAAGCAGCTCGTTCGTACACGTAAATAAAAAGACAAAGTGTGTTGTGATCGTGAGACGATGGAGGATCAGGTGTGTGAGTGGGGGCGTGACCTCCATGCAGGTTTATGATGTGTGGTAAACATGAAGCAGCCCTCCCTGCTGCCTGTGTGCCTGTGATGGCGTGCACGGCGTGCTCTGTGGGACGATGAGCCGCCGTCTCTGAGTAACTGTTGCACAGAGATCAGCTGGTCCAGGCTTCAGGGAGCGCTCCTCTCAGGCATGGAGGAAACCCCCTGATAACAGACGCACACAGCCTCGACAGCTTGAACACAGCTTACAGCTGTTTTCCATTTACGCGCACACACACACAAAGATGTTCTAGCACACAGATCGTGGTTATTTTGGAGTGCGTGGAGATGAAACAGGAAGTGAAAACAGAGCGGCGTGCTGAGGTTTGTGGGGACCTCTTCAGACCAGGGTCACCAACCTACTTTAAGGGTACTGAGTAATCCGAGGGGCGACGTGTCTGACACAAAGCTCACCTTTAATATTCTTTAACCTTTAATCTGCTCACGTTTTCAGTCAACTTCACTGGCTCCTTCTTCTTCGTTGGTGGAATATCTGCCTGGGCGGGGTGCTTTCTCTCTCCTGGGTGGTTTGTTCACAGAGAGCAGCTGGGATGGCTCTGACGCCATTTCCGTTTCAGCACTCATCGTGAGGGTTCGCTTTACGTTTGCAAGGTTTAACATGAATACACTGAAACTGCTCGTGGCTTCGTGTTTTTCAGCTAGTTCAGAAACTGTGTTCTTCCTCATACAGCGTCCCCGTCACCAAACCACAGCCTGTGGGTCCAACGAGTCTTTATTGTCTTTAGGGCTGCCACGATTAGTCGACTAGTCACGATTACGTCGACTATCAAAATCGTCGACGACTGATTTAATAGTCGGCGCGACGTTTGAAGCTTTGTAAGATCACAAAAGACGCAGGAATAAGTAGTAGGATTTAAGAGTGTAATAACGGACTGAAACAGAAGATGGCAGCAACTGCATGTACAAGGATGCCAGCTGCCGTTAAACCCCCAAGAAAAACAAGAAGAAGCTGTGTCCCAGAATTCATAGCGCAGCCCAGCTCAGTTTCCAACAATGGCGGCAGGTAGTTAGTTTTAATATTACTCTTATTATTCTTTCTGGGTCACAAAATAAACGTTTAACATATTTTCAGGCGAGAATGTAGCTGTGTAAGCCTCAAATATCTGCTCAGTTTATCAAGACACCACATAATTTTCAAAAGCGCTCCGACGTTTTCGGAGACGTCTGTTAGCCACTAGCTCGATAGCTAGCCGGGGGCTAGGCTAACTAGAGCCGTGAGAGCACCGGACTCCTGCTAATCGTTTTCAAACCCACCACAGTCTTTCGCTACTCAGGTTAAACATGATATATAAGTCACTTAGATAACTTAAAAATGTTATTGTTTGGCTTTTTTCAGTATTTTATTTGTTCCTGAGTAAATCGGTTTGGCTGAGATTAAAGTTATAGTTTTTACACAGCTGAATAAACGTCAAGCAGACAGCTGATTATCAGAAGTGTGAGATGCTCGAGAATTTACTCCGGTGTCCTGTTATATTTTAGATAGCAAGGAGTTTATTAAACTTCACCGAAACAATCTGCAGATTTCATTAAAATTTAATAAACTATCATCTTGTCTTTATTTTTAGTTAGCACATACCTTAAACACCTAAAGCTGTAAGCTAATGATAGTTATATAAGAGCAGATGCTGCTGGTGCAATAAGCTGTACGTTTTATGTCTAATGGATGATGATCTGATTAGTGAAATAATCGCAAAAATAATCGGTGACTAGTCGACTATCAAAATAATTGTTTGTGGCAGCCCTAATTGTCTTACAGCTAAAACGCAGCAGCATCCGGCTGCCTTCCTGCATGTCTTAGAAATGATTTTCAGGTTTCACTGAGTCTTCAGAGCCAGTGTGCTGGCCTCAGATGGGTTTCCATCAGGATCTGAAAGAGCTGTCAGAGGAGATAAAACCTGTGACACGTGGTGCGTTCACTTGTCCTGTTTTAGCTCTGAAATATTGGCGTTGTGTCATATTCCTGTCTTAAGCACCCTGAATGCATCATCTTTTATCTGGAAACACGTCTACAGGCCTCAGCAGGTTAAAGGTCACAGCCTCGACAGCACGGCTTAGGTTTGAAAAGCTGCGTCTGAGCAAAGCAGCAGACTTCTGAGCTTTTTAATTAACATCTGAACTCCTCTCTTATTCATGAATGGTAACCTGACAGTAGGGTTGGGCTATATCATACCGTTCACGGTAATACCGGTGTAATGTTGGGCAACGATAGGAAAATGAAATATCGCGATAGAATATGGGTAAAACGCGCATGCGCAGTGCCTTTGTTTACATACACACATGGCCGCGACGCAGAATGAGAAGAGCGAAAGTGGATCGTTGAATGAAACAGATGAACCTGAACTGGTTTGTAAAAATGCTGCAGCTTCACTGGTGTGGAACTGGTTTAGGTTTCGTCCGTCAGATACACAACAAAGCACTATTTTTGGTAGCGCATGCTAGCGGGCCGTCGTTATTACCGTGTTGTTTGGAAAATACGACACACTTAAAATCAATTCTTTGATTTTTCTGAAAATCAACAGAGCCCCTTATAATCCCGTGTGCCTTAAGTATGAACTCTGGTTGTGTTTACTGACCTCGAGACGATTTTATGTACACGGCGCTCGAAAATCGTCAAATGTAGCTACGAAGCCGCACCGCTTGATGGATTGTTGGAGCATTACGGCTATTGTAGGCGGAGCCTCGCGGAGTGATACGTACTGTGCTTCAACATAATATTACCGTATTGTGTGTGTATAACCTCTTTTTAAGTGTTGTGGATATTATACATGGTTATGCTGAGGATATGTCGGCCAGTTTCCACTGGAAATGCCTTTTGGTTAAGCTGTCAGCAACAAATTTGCATTTGCACTGTTAAATTTTTATATAACTTTAATGCACATATAAAACAGCTGCTTGTTTAAGTGAAAATAAGTGAAAATACATTGATGTGGGTTTTTTTTTTGTTGCACTAATAAAGTTGAGGAGTCGTAAAGTATTTTGCCTAGCGTCAGTTATATTGTTATTGCAAATTTTCAAATGTATATTGTGATAAATATGTTTGGTCATATCGCCCTGCTCTACCTGACAGTAAACGTCCAATCAGAAATCAGCTTTCGTTTGAATCCAGGACCAGCTGGATTCGAGACAGGAACAGCTCATCATCGCTGTTTGAGCAAACAGTCGTCACACAAAGCAAATGTTTCTTTTACTGTTTTTGTCCTTCTGATCTAAAATGTTCTGTTTGTCGTTGTTCAGTGAGGAATGGAATGAATGGGAACAGCAATGCAACATACCAACGCAGCCCCAATGCAACCTAACATCTGGAACAGCGATGCCGCTGATGCTACCAGAGTGGGAGTCCCAGTATTACCTGCACGTCAAAGCGTTCTTCAACCAAACCTGGTCTCCAGAGTCCGAAATAATAAATTTTGTCCCTTACAAAGAAAGTACGTCAGCATGAGCGTCTTCTGGGTTTCACACTGGTGCATTTGGATTTAAGTGTGTCCCACAGTGTTAGTGAGATTACTTTGTATTCAAAGATGTCAGCTGGGTTTGGTTCAGTGTGACTCACCTGGTACTTTGCAGGTACACACAGTAACTTTACCGACTCAGTTACTCTCTAATAATCCAGATGCATCAGGCTTTGATTGAACTAAAATCTCTGGACTGGTTGAATCTTTACCAAAAGGTGACCGCGTGTTTTCTTCTGTTTACAAGCTAAATTAGGTCCTCCAGAGGTCTCACTGGTCGGATATGAAAACTACATCCAGATCAACATTTCACTGCCTTGGACTGATGACCTGCCAAACTTTCCCGGTATCCAGCAATATTATGGAGCCAGTTTCAACATCTCATTTCGGATCGGAACCGATGGAGAAATCGGGGTAAGACATCAATTTCATCCCAACATCAATGTGCAGATTTAGACCTCCATCCATCCATCCATCACATGGGCCTACAGGCCAGTCAGCAACCTCTCGCCATCCTGTCCCTGAGCCAGGGGTCGCTGACTGGTGTCCAGGCGCGGCTGTAAAACACATACAGTACATATACGATATAAAAATGGTAATGCAGCCAATCACAGCAGGTTTCTGCCTAAAAGCAGGTGTCGGGTTGATTGACATGAGGAGACTGACTTTGAGAGTCACCTGTCAGAGCAGGTGTTGTGCACCTGGTCAGGCCTCCAAAGGTGTCTTCATGGCCACGTAGAGGTCAGAGGAGAAAACGATGCTGAGGATCCCACCAGTGGGTCGTGGACAAATCCCAGACGTGATTTTAATGACACGTTTCCTCCTTCTTTGACCTGCAGACGCTGGAACAGAAAAAGAAAGTTTGACCCTTGAAAACTTAAAGAAAGGGGCGGAGTACTGCATACAGGTGAAGCTCAACACCAGAAATCTAAACGCGCATGAGCCGTCTGCCTGGAAGTGCACCTTCACCACGGCGGTGGACCAGCAGAGAGGTGAGCTGATGTGCAGCCGGTAAGGCGGCGTTGTTGCTGAATCAGAGCGTAATGAGCTGCCACCATTCATCTGCCTCCTTATCTGTGTAAATATGCAGAGGGAGTCATTACTAACACATGCCAGGGCTGCCACTCTCGCCAGTGGGACTCCTCCCCCAGCCACCTGCTCCACCCATCCCTCCCACAGCAGAGCCACAAACCACACCCCTCCGCTGTACTTCGGCTGGTTCGGGTCGTCTGCATGGAATAATGTGTGTCTGTGTGTCTGCAGGCCTCACTTTAGGTTTGGTCATCGGCGTCCCGATGGTTGCCATCTTCATCGTCACGAGCTGCCTGCTCCTCCTCTTCTACACGGGAGTCATTTGTAACTGAAGGAAACTGTGCCCAGAGCTCTAATTGTAAGAAATGCAGTTTCATATACACTCTAACACCTGTGGTTTGAGACATTTTATAATGATGTGTTTATTTCTGCTGTGAAGTTCATTTTCATCCATGAGCGTCTCTCAGAGGACAAAGTTCAAATACTTTGAAGCTCCACAGTCGTAAAGCTCCTGCAGCATATTGTGATTTGCATTTCCACAGCAGGACCAAAGTCCTTCAAAGGTTAAGCAAATGAGTCAGCTGAGCTGAAAACTACTTCTGTTTTGCCTGCTGCTCCATGTAGATCTTGCTTCAGTCTTAAATATGATCAACCTGTCTCTAATAATCAGCTGTGTACTTCAAGCTGGCTGCAGTTAAACCTTTACTCCAAAAGCATCTCTAGACCATCTCTAGATCCTTGAAAGAGTAGTTGTCAAGCAGCTAACAGGTCACAGTGACTGTCCCCAGAAAACAGCTTTGGCTGATGTGTTTGTCCTGCATACTTAGACACAGCTGTGACTCGATGATACTCAGACATCTTCAGCAGAGTTTGCCTCTGTTCCACCTTCTCAGAGCTTCTTTCTCTTCTCTTTGTAGACGGCTCTAACCAAAGGCTACGTCCTGACCCCGCAGCCCACCGTCCCAGATCCCATCTCAGTTACCTCAGAGACCGGGGAGCACAACAATCACACAACATCACCTTCTGCCAACATTGACGATATCTCAGAGGACGATGACGATGATGATGGCAACATGCACTATGTGAACAGAGCAGTGGATCTCTCCTCGGGGGAGAGCTGCTGCTGTGAGGAGCTGTCTGGCAACATGTCACCGAACAGCGAGCCAACGGCAGCACCGGACGCTGGAAGTTCAAGGTTATTTGCTAAGGTGAAGGTAACGGCGCTGCCTGCAGAGTCTGACGAAGGCCAGGTGGAGACGGAGGTGGAGGGAGCGCAGTTCTGCTTGGTGAAAGAGAGGAGTCGAAGTGGAGTCTGGGGACAAAGTCAGGAGGAGGTGGCGAAGTCCAAAGAGGACAAGGAGGTGCGGGACATCTCCGGCAATGTCAACCTGTTCTCAGTCACCCTCGCCTCAATGGCTGCACGCGATGAAGATGAGGAGGACGTCACAGGCTTTTTGAAAGGGTCCAGCCTGGAGGGTTTACCTGCCACAGACTCACAAACTGAATCAGATCACCTGACACCTCAAGTATTCCCGACACACACAGACCGCACTGCGAGCAGATGTGAAGGCAGCAGCACGGACACGCTAACTGAAGAGGAAGAGGAGGAGTTCTCGCCCTATTTGAGAAACAGATGATACTGATGTGTGCTGCTCTGAGCGTCGATGACTCGCAGGTTCTCCTCGTGTTTGTAGACCAGCTCATTATTTGGTGCTGCAGGTCAGAAGATCTGCAAATGAACCAGCCGGATTTTCTGTGTCCGACTTTTTGACTTGTTTGACTGTGAACATCAAACTGATGCTGCCAAACGGGGTCCAGACACTTTTTAATGTTGTTTGAAAATTAAACATAAGCATTTTAAGAAAATCAAAGGAAACTGTGACATTTCTCTTTCTAATGTTCTTCATTAAATATAGATTTTAATGTTTGCTTTTCTCCTGGTTTCCATTCTCTGTACTTCATAATTAAGTTTTGGTCATCTCACGCTGGGTCTCAGGAAAAAAAAACAAAAACAAACTACATCACATGACTTCTCAAAGCTACTGGGAGCCTGTCAGGTAAGCGTCCGCGCTTCCACAACATCACGTGATTTCCTATCACCAACTTCCCGCGGTGCTGCATTCACGACCGCCGGTCTAATGAGATCTCGTGAAGAGACGGCGTTATAAACCGTAAAGAAAAAAAACTATCTATAGATATATATTTGCTACACTCGATTTCAGGGAAGATGTCCCGTTAAATCAACTGTGACGGTATATTTTATTGCGTCTTTCCGGCTGTATTTAATGCTGTGTGTCAAACGAAGTTTACACTTCATGATTTGTCAGACTGGTCAACAACAAACTCAAACCGACCGAGTGTAAAATGTTTCTAAGTGTTTTTGCTGTGTCATTGTTGGGTGTGTTGTTGCTTTGATCAAAGGAACGACACGGGAGCAGGAGAGAGTTCGGGATTACCGGAGGTCCGTGAAGGCAACGGGGCGGCAGCAGCGTGTTTCGGTCCTGTGACAGCGCTAACGGAAACGCTATCGGGACGCTCACCGGGACAGGTAACACGCACGGACTCATTGATCGGTTACTACCAGCCTGGAGCTTTGATCTTTTACCAACACAGAGGGTGCTAGCCCGTTAGCCTGTTAGCCCGTTAGCTTGAGATGAGGAGGAATTTCCGGCGAGTGGGCGGTTTGAGAAAAACACGAAAACTTGAATCTGCGGACCAGTGACGCTTCATGGGGGCTTTATCTCTCCGTATCAGGTCAGCAAGTTAAACTTATCTCACAGTCTGTACTTACAGGGAAGTCTGAGGCCAAATCAGAGGCTAACAGAACCACGGGGGTGTCAATAAAGGTTTATTTCAATGTCAAAACTTCATTAACTGTGTTTAACTGTAAGACATGAGACAGAAAGTAAAAGCGTGGGTCTGTAACTGCACTTTCATCCCTGCTCAGAAAGTGAAAGCAGCTGCTGTCTGTCCGTCGAGGTGCTGATGGAAGCTCGGCAGATGTGCTCCAGCTGTCATGACCGCTCTCATCTGGATGCTCTCATGGCTGCCTCTGATCCTGCCAGGTGAGCGCGCACTCAGAACCACGCGATCTTGCCTCTGCGTATTTCTGGACTCTCCGTGTCATAGTTCAGGCCGTTTCCTCTCGGAAAGCACCTGAGTGTCCCGGCTGGCTGACAGCCTGTGGTCATCCCCTCACCGTCCCCTGCTTCCTGTTCCTTTGTCACTGTAAAGGCGTGTTATTCAGCCAGACCTGAGACCATGAAATCATCAGGAAGGAGTTGACTGAGCCCAGAGTAGGCTGCTCATGTTGTCACAGACTTGTGTCCAATCAGGCTTTTCAGACGTAGAGGTTGCAGACGTCTTTAGGACACTATATTAGCAACAGTTTGCAGCTCTTCTTTCCAGAGGTTTAGGAGTGTTTATGGGAATTTTGGACCTTTCAGAAGAACATTTGTGAGGTCACACTGATGTTGGATGAGAAGCCCCGGCTCCCAGTCTCTAACTCATCCCAAAGGTGTTCTGTCGGGCTGAGGTCAGGACTCTGTGCAGGCAGGTTCTTCCACAGCTCATCCATGTCTTTCTGCACACCGGTGTGCAGCCATGTTGGAACAGCCGTCCCCAAACTGTTCCCACAAAGTTGGGACCATGAGATGGTCTGCTGAAGCATGAAGAGTTCCTTTCCCTGGAACGACTGACGGTGGGGAGATGTTTGCTGGGTCTTTCTTTCCTCCCACAGCGTGCACATGTGCCGGAGCAAAGCTGGAGTTCTGTCAGGCGTAGAAGAGCTGCTGCCTGTTTAATAATTATGTAGAGTGTCCGCGAAGAATAATCATTTTATTGTTTTTCTGCTGACATTTAAGATGTTTCATTTTGTGCTGCGGGTCTCCTGCTGACCTTTGACCTTCCTCTTCCTGTCTGTGTTCCAGCTGCAGGTACCCTCCCAAAGCCCGTCAACATCTCCCTGACATCACTCAACTTCAGTTATATACTGAAATGGGAGGCGGGACCAGGCACACCTCCAGGGGTCTACTATAACGTTGAATACACAACTGAGAGGTGGGTCTACCTTCACACACTGACAGCTGCAGGTGTGCTGATGTCACCTGGTTGGTACCCTGATGATAGTCTGCGTTGTCTTCAGGAGTTCTGACATGTTTCTGGCACATATTGGCTCAGGTGATCACGAACACTTCCTCTGAGATCTGATGTTTCTCTCCTCTCTGGTCATGAAAGGAAACACAGCTGGAACCCGGTGGCCGGCTGTGAGCGTGTGCAGAAGCCTCTGTTTTGTGACTTGACGGCGGCGTTCTCCGTCCTAAGGGAGACGTACTTAACACGGGTTGGAGCTCAGCTGGGAGGCCAGGTCTTTGGAGACCCGAACGAGACCGGGGTCCCATTCAAACCCATCGGTGAGTGTTGAGTCTTCAGCTCCAGAGACGCCACGTGTTTGTTATTTTCAGCCCTCAGAGCCGTGTGTTGCGTCATGCATTGTTTCTGATTTCTGCAGAACACCTGAGCCTGCCGCTGCTTAGCGTGGCGCCCAGCGACAGAAGCCTGAGCGTGGATCTTCACCCTCCGCTGGAGCGCCTCAGGCAGAGCTACGACATTCTCCATTACGAGCTCCAGATCAACAGCAGCAACCTGGATAAGATGCCGGTACATGAGAGAGGGAGACCAATCAGAACCCCCGGTTTGAGTTTCACCTCCGCAAATAAACGGCGAAGATGTTGAGGGTCAAATGTCACCTCAAGCAAAGTATAAGGAGGGAGGAGCCTGGCCTACAGGCCTGACACGGGACTGCGAGTTACCTTTCAAATCACACAACACTAACTCCACTTTGGACCCGCCCACTTTGTGTCGCTGTGGTTATTTTTCCGCTCACTCTCCGTGTCCGCCGCTTCCATTAATGTTTCCATGGTGATCCAGCTGTGGAATTCTGTCCCACTGTTATTACATTTCTCTGAAATGATGCTCGCCGTGCGTCCTCACCAGCTGCCGATGAGCATAAGAGCGTACCTCGCACAGTAACCGTGGTGATACGTGAGCGCTGGCTCGAAGCGTTAGAAACAAGTTTACTTCCTGCTTTCATCTGTTAGCTCTGAGTGGATCTTTATGGGCAGTGACGTACTCCTGAACCTCTGGGACAGAAAGTGAAGTCAGTCATGAGTCCACTCTGATTTCTGATAAATGTTTAAATATTTTCCTAAATGTAAAAAGTCTGTAGGCTAAGAGCCGGCGCCACATGAGAGACCTGCTGTGTCAGTCGGAGTCTGTGTGAGCAGGACGCCTCCTGTGCTGATAATCTGTGCCTGTGTGTGCAGGTCATCAAGACTGCGTCTCTGAAGAGCTATAAGTGGGATCGTTTGGAGCCCGGCAGGCGGTACTGTGTCGCCGTGCGATTCTGCGACAAATTTGAGGACATTTACTCCAACTTCAGCCCGCCTGAGTGTGCTACAATACCAGCCATCTTCTCTCCAGGTACACACACACACACACACACACACACACAGTGATTTCAGTTACCTCGCTGTCAGGTGGAAGATGGGTGAAGCTGAAGGAGCAGCATCATAAACACTGCTCAGGGCGTGCGTGTGAATAACGTTACGTCAGGACTCTGAGCTCCACGTTTTTCAAAGCTGTGCCAAGTTTCAGCCCCCTCAGGTTGAACTGTGAGATACAGCGTTTGTGTGTTTGCTTCTTTAGTTTTACTCACTGGAAAAATCAAGTGGACACATGGAGGTGATAATAAAAAGCTTTTAGTCCACAACATTCATGCTGAGCGTCTGTTGTGATTGTAAATGGAGGGAATTCCCCGTGAAACACTTCCCACACGAACCTCAGGGAAGCAAGTCACGGCTGGAAGCAGCAGTGCTAGTACTACCTGTAGAAGTACTACATGTACTAGTACTACCTGTAGAAGTACTACCTGTAGAAGTACTACCTGTAGAAGTACTACATGTACTAGTACTACATGTAGAAGTACTACATGTACTAGTACTACATGTACTAGAACTACCTTTAGAAGTACTACATGTACTAGTACTACCTGTAGAAGCACTACATGTACTAGTACTACATGTACTAGTACTACCTGTAGAAGTACTACATGTACTAGTACTACATGTAGAAGTACTACCTGTACTAGTACTACATGTAGAAGTACTACATGTACTAGTACTACATGTACTAGAACTACCTTTAGAAGTACTACATGTACTAGAACTACCTTTAGAAGTACTACATGTACTAGAACTACCTTTAGAAGTACTACATGTACTAGTACTACATGTACTAGTACTACATGTACTAGAACTTCCTTTTGAAGTACTACCTGTACTAGTACTACATGTACTAGTACTACCTTTAGAAGTACTACATGTACTACATGTACTAGAACTACATGTACTAGTACTACATGTACTAGAACTACATGTACTAGTACAGGTAGTACTACATGTACTAGTACTACCTTTAGAAGTACTACATGTACTAGTACTACCTTTAGAAGTACTACATGTACTAGTACTACCTTTAGAAGTACTACATGTACTAGTACTACCTGTAGTAGTACTACATGTACTAGTACATGTAGTACTAGTACTACCTTTAGAAGTACTACATGTACTAGAACTACCTTTAGAAGTACTACATGTACTAGAACTACCTTTAGAAGTACTACATGTACTAGAACTACATGTACTAGAACTACATGTACTAGTACTACCTGTACTAGTACAGGTAGTACTACATGTACTAGTACTACCTGTACTAGTACAGGTAGTACTACCTGTACTAGAACTACCTTTACAAGTACTACATGTACTAGTACTACCTGTACTAGTACTACCTGTAGAAGTACTACCTGTACTAGTACTACCTGGGTCATCACAGGGAAACAAACAAACCCAACAGGTCGAGGAAGTGTTTTCTGTGCGTATAACCTGGAAAAGTTTGATCCCTTTAACCTGTGGCTCCTCACAGACCTGCGCAGACAGAAGGTCAGAGGTCACATGGTTTTCCAGGGTCAGCCTGACTGGCTAACGGTCCAGCCTCGTGGCCTCAGAGAGAGTGGAGGTCATTTAGGCAGCAGGTGATTGGCTGACAGATGTGCAGCCTTCAGTTCCGGCGGCGTTGTTGGAGACGACTGTAGCACGATGTGAACGTTTAGATGTTGCTGTTTTCAGGCTGATGAGACTGATGTTCATCTGTAAACTCGTTGTGTTCCTGCGTGCAGACCCGCTGATCTCGGGCATGTTGTGCTCGTTGGTGATCTTCGTCATGTTCTGCATCGTCATGCTGATCCTGACCGGGTTCATCTGTCTGAGACGGAGGCTGCTGCCCTCGGTTCTGGTAAGTTCTGAGTCAGAGCATCACACACTGAACACGTCACCAAAGGAAGACGATTTATTCTAGCATCTGATTCCTTCAGGTTTCAGTCGTCAGCGCTCGTAGGTCTGTCTGATGTTCGACCTTTGTTGTTGTTTCACAGTTTCAAAGAACGCCATCTCGATCCGTGTGACGAGTGGCTCTTATTTTGAAAGTTCAGTTGTTTTCAGTTATAAAATAAAGTTTCCATCCTGTTGTTCAAGTAACTATAAAAAGTTAATGGTGAACTGGACTTACGAGCCAGCTGTTCCATGCAGGTGATATGGCCAATGATCAGACAAAACAAAACTGAATGAAAAAGCTTAAAGTGCAAATCAATTTTTCGCCTCACAAGGTCGAGCTTTTGTTGAGGCTGCGAGACGTTTTGAATTTTCTGCAGGAGAAGCATACGCTTCACCCTGAACGAGGGTTAAAAATTTCATGAGATGCACATTGGAGCTCAAACAGAAGTTTAAAAGTTGGACCTGACCCTTCACCATCCAGCAGCAAACGGGTCAGAGGTCCTGAGTTTGAGCCTTTGAAGCGAACTCGAGGACGCTGGTTCATGAGAACGTGATACGATGTTGCTGTGATAGTCACGTAGTTTCAAACTCACTCCTGTCACTTCTCATTGCTTCATCACAGCAAAGTGTTTTCCACTCGAACAGATCCGCGTGTCTTAAGCACGAGAACGATCTCATCAGAAATATTCCCGTTGATCTGCAGAGAACACGAGTGGGAACGTGTGAAGAGTTCTTTCTTTCTGTGGTTTCACATCTCTGTCATCTCACATCCTTTGATGCGTGTGAAGCATAGATTACACCATCAGATGCTTTAACTGGACTCTGATGTGGTGGAATCGCCCAGGGTCGGGCTCTCTGCTACAGCTGGAGTCGCAGGCCAAACAGTTAACGTGCTGTTTGCTATTTGTGGTCGAGCGGCGAGCGCTCAGCGTTTTCTGAGTAAAGACACAGGAAGAAACAGCAGCAGGCGGAAACTCTGCCAGAGCTGCGGTTGTACAAACAAAGAGAGACAGCTGCACAGACTCAGGACGCTGCTAAAGAGCTCGCACACACAGTCAGAGCGTGCAGGCAGGATGTGCTTCGAGAGGTGAAACACAGCCATGTTTTTACAGCTCGTACCGCAGTGAAATCCCATTTGCTCCCAGTCACAGCAGCGCCCGCTCGGCTGCTCGGTCACCGAGCCGCTAATCGCTCCATCCATAAAGTGCCGTGTTATTCCTGGTGTGGAGATGCCAGCAAACAACTTTTAATATCCCTGCATCGGCACAAGCCGTCCATGTTTAAAGCGCTCACGAGACTCAAGTGTAATGTTTGTCCACAGAGATCTCACAGTGATTCAGTTTCACAGTGTCTCACATCCCTCTGGTCACATTTCAGACGCTTCATGATAAAAGTAATGTTTTCATATCAGGGCTGAGAGCTCAGAGCTGGAACGCAGGAAGAACCCGACCCCGGCCCGCTCTCCGTGCAGTGTTCAAAAGCTGCTTTTAAGTTTGGCTTTGATTTTCTGCTTTGACCTCGAGCCTGCACTCAAACGTTGGCCAACCCTCTGAGGTGAAAGCAGAGCAGCGTTTCTGTGGGTTTGTGAGTGAGTGTTGTTTATCTGAAAGTTGAACGTCTTCGCCGTCTATCCGGGACTCCGGTGTACCCCAGGGTAGTGTTCTCGGCTCATTGTTCTTCTGAGTTTATCACAACCCGAAGCAGCAGAACGCCGGCCAGCTTCCTCTGTGCAACTGAAATGTTATCACATAAAAGACTGGTGAATATTTAAAAATGTGGCCTGAGGAGCCGCTGGTTCAGTTTGGCTTTGAACCCAGTGTAGAAATGTTCATCTGGGTTTATTCTTGGTGTTGTCGTTCTGCGGTGTTTGCTGATATGTCTGTGTTGGCGTCTTGGCTGAAGTTGCTATGGAGACTTGGTGATGTGAGTCTCAGAGCAGAGGCTGTCCTGCACAGGGAAACACTTCCCATCATGAAGTCTTCTCTGTTACCTGCTGTGAGTCGTTATCTCGTCTTCTCACGTGATTATTTATCTGTAAAAACGTTCGAAACCACCTGTTTGCTGGGATCTAAAGGTCGTGTGGTTTATGAGCATGAATGAACCCCGGGCTTATTTTAAAGATGAGCTCCTGTTAACGCGTCGGTGAGTGCCGTGTGACTCGTCGTCACCTTTAGTTGGTGAAACCTTGAATTCATCTGAGTATTTTCTTCGTGCAGACAGCGTGCTGGGAGGGAGCAGCTGTGGGCGTCCTTACAGTTAACCTTTTTAATATTTGTAGTGTCTCATGCGAACGATCAGCAGACGCTTTTCATGAAATAGATGCAGTTTCATGTTCCATTATTAACTGCCTTTAGTTAACCAAGATGCAGAGGGGGCTTTCCCCTGCTGTGTGACCAACAAACCAAACATGAAATTTGGAGGGTTTGGGTGCTCACCAACGGTTTCTTTCCAAAACACGGCGCCGTGCCCAGCTCTCTGTCACACCGCACTTCTTTTAATGTGATTCAGCTACGTTTCCACTGCTAGGAAACACGCAAAGGCCACACGAGCCGATGAAGCGCGCTCACAGCCCACAAAGGTCTGTTCACCGCTTCGACCGTAACACCGAGCTCAGTTTGCTCATAAAGCCGAAGTGAAGCCGAGAATTTCAGCTACAATCTAAACTCGTTATGTCATAATTTCATTTATTCATACTTTTACATAATAAAGTAAAAGTCTTGAGCCACCCTTTACAGCAGTGACTTATGGGAATATTTCTGAGGGTCTCCTTCGCACACTCAGATCTTTGCACCTGACGTGTTTAAAGGAATGTTTTTAAAATATATTTGACATTTAACTCTGACCAATGAATAAAAAGGCGTCAAACTCCAGGGATGAACTAGATCAGGGGTCGGCAACCCTGGGCACAGCTGATGGCACAACCATAGCTGGACTGGTGATTATTCGTTTTTATGGGCCGATGGTTTTTTTCTGCAGTCTATCTGGGTCAGATATAAACCAAGTTTAGGTGGAGTTTATTTTCGTTATTCTGACTTTTTACAGTCAGTTACAATAACTCGTACTAGCTAGCATGACGGAGTTTTTGTACAGCTGTGGGTGCTTTGTATGAAACGCCAGGACTGCCATAATGAATTAATTAAATACACCATGAAATGATTAATTAAATGTGGCAATAATTAATTAAATAAATATTTTTGACACATTTAATTAATTATTTATTTATTTCACATTTTAATTAATTATTGACACATTTAAATAATCATTTAATGGTGTATTTAATTAATTCATTATGGCAGTGTGTGACCTGTGTATAAACGCATAAAAGAGATAACGTTGGTGTTTCCGTCATGTAGTAACTGCTTTAACTGTACAAAGGTTGTTCGAAACTATGACACACATACAGACTTCATGATGTTCGGCTAATATTTTTATTGTGAATATTAATCATGAGGGTAAACGGACCTGTACACCACAGAGCGAGGTCAGCATGTCCACGATATCTTCAGCTCTCTGAGGTAACACAGAGTTTCCCAGCTGACTAATCTAACTGTCATCTACGAATAATTCACGGGTCATATCAATATGATTTTACAGAAAATCATCCTTAATACTGCCAACTATTCCAGAGACGTGAACATCTACAGCATAAAGAACAGAAAAATATAGCAGTCTAACAACACTGTAACAGAGATGAACCGTCAGTTTGTCAAAGTGGAATGAATGTGATTGGTTGAACAGGTGTTCGTGATCTGTGTTTTCTGCATTTTCATCAGCGTAAGAGACTCAGCAGCAGATTAGAATAACAGTTATACATTTAATAAATCACCAAATGAACGCAAGAAACGAGCAAACCTGTTCTGACAGTTTGAGTTTGTGTTCCAGCTGCAGACTCGCTGCTGTTTAAATGTTTGAGAGGAAGATTAGATAGAAACAAACGTCAAACACAGTCTGCGTTCACATTTGATATGAGGCCAGCACGTACAGTGGCTGTGTCCTGTCTTAAGATCATATATGTAAAATTGTTGTCTGACCTGCGTCGATCCAGCCGCTCAGTCTGTGGTTACCATGGTTACTGCATAAGCAGTTGTAATGTAAACAGCTGGCACAGCGGAAACATATGTTTGTCATTGCAAAAGAACTGTCTGAATGATTAACTGAAGTTAACTTGGATAAATTATAGTTAAGCAGTATCACAGATAACACCCACGGAGCTGTGTGACTGTTCACCACTACACTGAAATCAGTACGCTATGACTGAAATACACGTGCGATATCATGAACCGTGATATAAATCGGGAGGTCCTATTAACATGTTTAGTTTTACAGGACACCTTCCTGCCTTTAGTCTCCTTCATGAGCAGCATTAGTTTTCTTAACATCCAGAAGTCTGCACCATGTTTATTTGTTTATTTATAAGGAACCCCATTAGCTTCCACAACACTGGTTGCTCGTCTTCCTGGGGCCCAAACTATCAAATACCATCAAATAAAATGTTACACAATGAAGTGGATACAAAATATCCACATAATTTGGCTCTTACATCCACAATAAGGTTTTACAATTCTGAAAATATACGCATGTAAATATAAAAAAATATAAAAAACACTCAAACAAAATACACAATTTCCATTCCAAGTGACATTACCCTCTTACAACATTTACAAATAAATTAAAAACTGCCTAAATAGGCTTTTAGGTGATTTTTAAAATTATGAATAGAAGCCGATTCTCTAATTGCATAAGACGACTTATTCCACTGATGCTCTGAATATAACAGAGTTTTTCAAAAAGTTACTTTTGACTCGAGGAGTTACTAAATTGTGGTTAGTTGAGAATCGTGTAGCATGATTATGTATTTCTAAGCATAAAAAAGTGTGGTGTGTTTACCAGTATTGCTTTCTTTAAAAATACAAGTAAGCCATAGTATAATTTAGCTTGTACAGAAAGCCAAGAAAGTTTATCGTGCATTTTATCAATATCTGTATAACATGAACAGCTTAACACTAATCCGGCCGCCTTGTTCTGGACTAACTGAAGTTCAGATCTGTCTTATTAGCTGCTGACCAAATGACTGAGCAGTACTCTGGATGAGATAATACTGGTGCATCAATGACATCTTTCATAACAGAAGAAGTCATATAAAAGGAGCATTAGCTAGCTATAGCTATGCCCTGTCCCATTTTCTTAATAACAGAGTTGATGTGCTGAGACCATGAAAGGTGGTTCATGGTAACACCAAGTAATTTAGTCTGGGTGACCTGTTCTAATACCGATCCAGCTATGGAAAGATCTAGCTGTGGGCTGTTGACTAAGCGTCCTCTACTTCCTGTTAACATGGATTTGGATTTAAACACGTTTAAAATCGTGTTGTTTTTACTTATCCAGTCAAACACGTTCAGCAAACCTAGTTAAGTAAACTCTAAAAATTCTAACAGATCGCTGGTACGTAGAATACAGTTGGATAACTTAAAAAACAGATGATGTAATATTTCTGTGCAGGTTGCAGTCAGCATGATGAACACGCTGTTGCAAACTCTGCTCCTCTCGGTGGAAATGCGCCTTCTCTTTCCTCTTTGTATAAAAACATTTTAAAAAGTCAGTTTAATCCCAAAATTCACAGTTAAATCCAAAACACACCAGATAAAGAAAAGCGAACGGTTCAGTCTAACACAGTGAACCATTAAACTTCAGTAAGACTGTGCAGTTATGAAACGTAACTTTAACCTCCGCCAAACCGATTTTCTCAGTTGTAAATAAAACAGCGAAGCATCAGCGCTGCGGAAATACTCGGATGCATCCGTAGACTCGAGACAGAATTCACAATGTGTTTTTGGGACTTTCAGGTGTTTGGACCAATGTTTTCTTTTCTGATCAAACCAGAAGCTTTAATGAGCAGCTGGATTTGTCTCCCATTAACTGGCTGAGTTAATGCCAGTTAATGCAACATCGAAGCAGCTGGAATCCACAGCTGTGCGTGTTCATGCAGCTGCATGTTCACCTGCTGGACATCATTACCTGACAGGTTTAACTGTCATATGGCACACTGACTTCTGAGGAAATTTTAGATGCACTCATCACACAGGTTGCCGACCCCTGATATAGATGAGCGCACAACATTTCAATAATCATTTTAAAACAGATCTTCAGGCTCGTTGTGTTTGCTCGCGTGGTAGATATTTGGAGGCTTGTTCACCCTGTGGAAGGAGAATACACCTTTTACTCTCACTCGCATAAAACATATTCCCGAATAGATTATGTCTTGATTTCTAAATCATGTGTTCATTCAATAATAAACTGTGAAATAGGTGTGATTGCTTTAACAGACCACGCGCCGGTAGAATTGCACATAAATCTAAATGTTGATAAGAACAGAACGTGTAGGTGGAGACTAAGACCAGAAATTTGTATCAACCCTAAAAGAGGATATAAGATATTTGAACGATAGGTGAACGTTGGATCTACGGACAGGCTGGCCATTGTATGGGATGCTTTGAAGGCATGAATTCATGGAAAGGAATAGATGGAGAATTTTATCATAAATTTATAGATTTGCTATGTCCATTTCTAACTGAAGTATTACATGAAGCTTTTGAATTTGGACGACTCCCTGCAAGTTTTAATCAGGCAGTAATGTCACTGATTCCAAAAGGCGACAAGGATTTAACTGATCCAGGTAATTACAGACCGATGAGTTGAATCAATGTGGATCACAAAATTCTATCAAAGTTTTAGCAAAGAGGTTGGAGGTTGTACCAGCACAAATTATTCATCAAGATCAAGAATAGAGCTGCGTCTGATAATATGAAGAGATTACTACACCTGCTGTGGCTGAGTAGAAATAACACAAATCCTGTATTGGCTATATCTTTAGATGCACAGAAAGCTTGTGATAGCCCTGGAAAAGTTTGGAATAGGTGACAGCTTTTGCAGATGGATTAGAGCCATGTACTCGGGGCCAGAAGCAGATTGGGTACTTTCTCCTTTTTTTTAGCATTTCCAGATCAACACGTCAAGGATGCAATTTAAGCCCATTGCTATCTTTTTAGAGCCATTAGCTATTCACATCAGAGAAAATGCAGAGATTAAAGGTGTATTCGGGGAGGCAGACAACACAGATTGTTCCTATAACCAGATGATGTTCTGGTATTAAACCAAGACCCAACTAATTCTATCACAACACTATAAGAGGTGATTAATACATACTTAATCTTTTCGGGGTACAAAATGAATTGGCATAAATCAGAGGCGATGTCGGTTTCCCAAGCTTGTAGTCATAACTTAATATCGGGCTTTAACTTTAAGTGGGTGGACAAAGGAATGAAGTACCTTGGAATTGAACTGAACCCAAATATTGAAGATATTATGACTAACAGTGTGGGGAAATTAATAAACAAGATCAATAAAAACGTGGGTAAATGGAGTAAACTAAATTATCAGGGACTGTAACATCTAGTCTTTTTACTGAATCGGCCGTCCCAACGCAAAAAAGAAGGGGGGCTAGCCCTGCCCAATATACAATATTATAGCATCTCTTTTGAAATGGCTAGATTAGGCAAACATTGGGCAGGGAAAAACAATATAGATTGGATTTTAATAGAACAAGAGCTTGCATATCCAATCACACCAATTGATATTTTATCACAAAAAGTAAATAATGAGGGTAAGACGCAAAACCCTATTTGGAAATTTTCAAAACGTTATGGTTGGAGGTGCAAAAGAAATGTAAACGTGTGCCATATGTACAGACGTATGCCCCCTTGTGGTATAATCCTAAAATTAAAATTGGTAAGCAGACAGTTTACTGGACACAATGGCTGAGAAGACTTATCAGAAGTGTTAGTGACCTATTTGAAGGGGAAGTTTTCATGTCATATGAGGATATTAAAAATAAGTTTTGTTTGGAGGGTAACGGTCATTTTTGGAAGTATTTGCAAATAAGAAACTGTTTAAAAGGAGGAGTTACAATAACACATGAAGGTAACCCGAGAGAGAATTTTATGTTACTACCCCTATTACTATGCAAAGCTGCAAAATGGTGTAATATTTGCCCATGGATTAAAAATAATATAAATAAGAGCCTAAAAAAATAGGGATCTGGGGCGTACAATGGATGAAGGTAGATGGGATTCTATATTGTCAAACAATGGATTATACATTAGGGAAGCCAGGTAATTTATTCAGTACAAAATTCCTAATAGATATTATTATACTCCTTCAAGGCTGTATAGAATGGGGATTGGTAGAGAGGACTTGTGCTGCAAATGCCAACAAGCCAAAGGTACTCTGATACATGGCCTCTGGGAATGCCCGCTGGTTTTTCCAGTTTGGAACACTGTACTGGATTATTTGCAGGGGTGGACACTTTGTAACTTACCCAGATCACCTAAATGATGTCTGCTAGGAGACAAAGGAGAGGTGCCGCAATTAAATAAACACCAGTTTAGAGGGTTAAGCACTGCAGTGGTAACATGTGTCCGTGTCATTTTGGAACGCTGGATGGACTCCGACGCTTATAAGGATTGGGAACGTTGCATCAGGAAGCTTCAGTGGAACAGTGGGACAATTTCTGCACCTACATGTCTACCTGACTTGGACATTTGAGCTTAATGCAACAGACGTTGAAACCTCAGTGTTTTTGTTTGTTCGTTTTTTGTTTGTTTGTTTGTTCATTTTTGTTTGTTTGTTTGTTTGTTTTTTGTTTGTTCATTTTTGTTTGTTTTTGTTTGTTTTTTGTTTGTTTGTTTGTTTGTTCATTTTTGTTTGTTTGTGTTTGTTTGTTTTTTGTGTGTTTGTGTTTGTTTTTGTTTGTTTTTGTTTGTTCATTTTTGTTTGTTTGTTTTTTGTTGTTTTTTGTTTGTTTTTGTTTGTTTGTTTGTTTGTTTGTTTGTTTTTGTTTGTTTGTTTGTTTTTGTTTGTTTTTTGTGTGTTTGTGTTTGTTTTTGTTTGTTTTTGTTTGTTCATTTTTGTTTGTTTGTTTTTTGTTGTTTTTTGTTTGTTTTTGTTTGTTTGTTTTTTGTTTGTTTGTTTTTGTTTGTTTGTTTGTTTTTGTTTGTTTTTTGTTTGTTCATTTTTGTTTGTTTGTTCATGTTTGTTTGTTTGTTTTTGTTTGTTGTTGTTTGTTTGTTTTTTGTTTTTGTTTGTTTGTTTGTTGTTTGTTCGTTTTTTGTTTGTTTGTTTGTTCATTTTTGTTTGTTTGTTCATTTTTGTTTGTTTGTTCATTTTTGTTTGTTTGTTTGTTTTTGTTTGTTTGTTTGTTTTTGTTTGTTTGTTTGTTTTTGTTTGTTTTTGTTTGCCTCTTGCTTTTGGTTGTTGCATTTTTGTATTTGTTGTTATAAAATGCAAAATCTAATAAATACTTTCATTATTAAAAAAACAGCAGAGGTGTTGATCACAGCTGTAAAGTATTAAAACAGGAATGCAGTATTAGTATTTATACTTGTGTCCCTCCAGCACAGAGTACTTTAAATCTCAGTGTACTTCAGCCTGGTGTTTAATGTCAGCACGTCTGATTGGTTCATGTTATTGACTGTTCATCTCTCTCTTTGTCAGACGACCATCCATCACCTGGAGGAGGCGGGGCTCAACGATCCCTGCGTCATCTCCCCACTGAACATTGAGCAGACGGCGCCCTCTGCAGGCAAGAAGGGAAGCAGCTGCTCCTCCTCGGACGAGAGTGATGAGGAGAGTGAGACGGAGAGCATGAGCACAGGAGAGGCGTACACACAGCGGGCGGGCGCGAACCTCCTCTCCTCTTCATCCTCTTCATCATCATCTTTGACTCAGCCCAAACCACCGCCTGTTGTCTCCTCCAATCAGGAGCCGTACTCTCAGCGCAATGCCCTGATTTCAACAGGAAGTCCTTCCAGAGCTGGGCTAGAGCTGAGGGTGGGCTGTGGAGGAAGACCTAAGGAGGAAGAGGAGAAGGATGTGAACCTCCTCACATTAACTTTCGGCAGGGTGGAACAGGAGGAAGAGGAGGAGAAAAAATCAGACTTCATTGTGGAGGAAGTGGCGTTTGACTCAGTGCTTGCCGTGGAGGGCGCCACAGAAACTGTTCATGATGAAGACGAGGAGGAGGAGGTCTGTGGATACATGGGGCGCTCGGGTATCTGACAGAGCTCTTTAAGGTGCCTGGTTATCAGGTCCACGTCTGGGTTCATGTGGGCCAGGGTTTGAAATGTTTTCATTTTCCCTCCACCAGCAGCGGTGCAGACGTCGGCCATTTTTATTCTAACGTGTAGGTTCTCACCTCTTTGCTGATTTTACTTCTTTGAATCTGTCCGTCAGAGGCTGAAGTCCAGAGATCGTCTCATTGTTCCAGGTTCTATTAGTGTGAGACACCCGCTGATGCAGCAGGTCCAAGACGTCCGTCCCTGCTGCGTCTCTGGAGATGGCGACTCAGCCGCCTCTAATGGCTAAAATGAGGTTAGCTTCTGGTCTCGGCGAGCGGCGAGCAGCTAGAGGACGTCCCGTGTTATGGAGGCGATCTATCTAAATCTCATGTTCCTGTTAGACTTTAGGTTTTCTGTGGACTTTGAAACATGTGAGCGCAGCACTGTAATAATGTTGAGGCCAGTTCTGAGCAGGTTTATTTTTATCTCCTATTTTAAATAAAAAACAGTTTGTTTGTTTGTTTTGTCAACACAGCTGTGTTTGTTGGGCATTCCCAAACTCCGTCCCAGTGCCCGGGTCGAACTCTAACCCACACCGAGTCTGAACAAAATGTTTCATATTCAGCTGTGCTTTGGATTATTACTCATGTTTGCATCATATGATTAAAGCAGAAGGCAGTTAAAGAGCCTCTTTGTTCACCTGTGGGGGGGACGGTGGGGAACAGGGAGGCTTGGCTTTACACTGAGAAAGACTTGCAGCGACACCTGGTGGACTTGCTTCAGTATGACAGGCGTAATGACCCGGGCGTCTTCTGGATCGACTTCTTCCCCTTTGGACAATAACGTCTCTCCTCTGCAGTCTTTGTCCATCAGCACTGAAACTCTGACGTTTGTAAAATGTTTGGTTACTGTGACGTGTCTGTGTTGGAGAGCTCTGAGCACTGGTTGCGTAACCAGCTCCGTTAGTTTTAGTTTTTATTCTTGTTGGTGACAGTAAAACAAACTGAAACACAACAGAAAAACAGAATCGTAACAAACTGAAGTCATTTCCTGTATGTTTCACGTCAGTGACGATTAGTTTCTTTTTCCTGTAAGGACCTCTGTAATCAGTGATGTAGAGCTGATTATCTCTGAATCGATCTGATTGATTGTTGCTGTTGGTTTTTGTCCCTCTGGTCTCTGGTGGGCGCTGCTGGACATTTTTTATGATTTTTAATGTTTTAATCAGGAAGAAATAATCTGACAGCAGATGAAATGACTTGATGCCCATGTGTCTAAAGGCAGCGACTGTTATTATGGGCACGTCTGTGTCTGAACTCTTCATCATGTCTGATCATGAACGTGTCTGCAGCGAATCAGCGTCACACAGCCTGCTTATTTGCTTATTTTCATTCACATAAAGCACATCATACCTCTGTAATGCACTCATACAACTTATTCAAACAGTGTAATCACAACATGTTTGTGCCATTTTTGCATGTTTGTATTCACAGTGGCCAACGTTGAGCCAATTCATTTCTATATTGATCAAAAACAACAAGAAGCCTCAGATGTTTTTGTACAGACTCGCGCTTCAAACCAATAAAGGTCTGAGACTGTGCTGCTGGCGTCCTGTGTGCTCTGTGATCAGGAGCTGGAGCTGTAGTGTGAGCAGGGAGGGACTTCTGTGGAAACAGAAACTCAGAGCTGTACAATAACACATGCCCCTGTGCTGCCCTCCCCTCCCTCTATAGGTTGTCCTCAGCCCCACAAACAGCTTATCAGCCGCCTTGAAGCAGTCTAACTTTGGCACAGTCCATGGACACACGATGGGGCTGTGGATGCTGCTGCTTCTGCATTTACATCTTGGTAAAGCTCACTGGGGTGAAGGTGGGGGGTTACTGAAGCTTTCTGTTGTTTTTCTGTTTTTTTACACCTTTGCATTGAAGTTTGTGTGTATTGGAGGAAAAGAGTGAGTGTGGATGTTAGCAGGAGAATTAATAATCATTCTTATTTCTACTAAAGCACTCATGGACTTACAGGAAATGTCTGATTTGAGCTCAGCAGGTTTACAGCTTGAATCAGGGGTGTTGAATCTGTTTCTGGGGGAGTTCAAAGGCGGAGGGGGGTCACAGGAAATCAGACTGGTAGTGAAGGAAAAACTGTGACAGTTAAAAATGACATATTATATTAATAACATTTTAAATAACTAATTATCATTATTATTTGTTATAAAATGTTACTTCTGGTTTCATTTCTCTTCACTTCCTTAAACTTGTAGAATGACTTTTGCTCATTTGCCAAAAAACTGACACAAAATCACAATATAAAAGTTAATAATGAAGTTTACTGACAGTAAAGTGTGATTTATTGCTCAGATTTTCTATAATATTATTGTTCTAAAGTCTCTGGACCTTGATAATGGTGCCATGAAGGTGCGATAAGTAAAACTTTCAGCTGGATCTTGAGGCTTGGGTTTGGTCCTTGTGCATTTCTGTTCTTTAAAGCAGCCTGTGTCCAGTTAATGTTCAGACACTGCTGAAGGAAGAATTTAGACACTTAAAGTAAAAATTCTGAACTTATTTCAGATTATTTATATTGTCATACATATCTTACAGTGTTACATGCCATAATACATGTCAGGTTTAGCTCCCTCCCTAGTCAGTGTAGGGATCTGGCTGTTAAGTGATGAGTATGAACCCTGAGCCAGGTTTATTAAGGCTGTTGTGTTTTTGACATGTTTTGTATCTTGTTCTATTTAATGTGAACAAGCCCCTAAAAACAGTCAGTGATCACTGTCGGCCTCTCTCTGTTTTTATCACCACTGTTCATTTTAAAGCTCAGTTTTTAAACCCTCACATGTAGCTACAGTCCAGCAGCAGTATATTAATGACTAACCTCGTATTGTGGATGGATTATCTCAGTTGTTCTCCTGACTGAAGTTTGGTCCGTTTACAGCATCCTGCCATGCAATTGCATTTGTCTCTAACCATCAGGAACCCTCACGTTAACTTTTATCGAGTGGAAAGAAGTTAGCGTTCATTCTCCAGCTTCACTGTGTTTATGCTAACATAGCTGTGTCGCTAGCGATCACGTAGCACATCATTATATACCAGCTAGTCCAACTTCAGTAACCCTACAAATGTCACTGCTGTTTAGTTTTCTGTCTTCATTTAAGTTGGAAGTGACAGCAGAGCTGTACGTTTGAATTTTTCAGAAATCTTTCAGTCAGAACATGCTATATCATGTTTAGCTAACTAGCGAGCTAACTTCCTGCTAACTTCTAACTCTGTTAAATGTAATAAATCCTGTTTTTATGGATGTTAAACTTAATTGTTCCACCTGGTAAAGCAGCAACACTGATAATTTTATTAAAGATGAAAGAATTTAGATAGTTTGTAACTCTCAGTGATGCCGCAGTGTTTGTTTGACTTTGGGACCTGAAGCGGAGTTTGGATCCAGAAACAGCTAATGATGTCAGACTCAAAGAGCGGATACTGCCCACACAGGAAGTCATCGCACTTTGTAGCTGATGATTGGCCACTAGCAGACGTTGCAAGCTCTGGTTGCCTAGGTAACCATCTAAACTACTGAATATACTTTCATGTTAGTCACTGTTCTTTGGTCCAAGGGGGAAAGTTTATCTCTGGGACACACCCACTGGGTCTGTGGTCATGACGCTGCTGCTGGCCACTTCCTGTAGGGAAATGAAACAGATTTTTCAGATCGTGTTAATGTCCGTTATAATAATGTAACAGCAGTCAACTTACCGCTAACCGCTGTCACAGAACCGCAAACCACAAAGATCCAGACCCAGATGCTTTATGATCCAGATAAAGCAAACAGTCTCTGAACGGCAGGAGGTTAGCTACGCACTGCTAATCAGCACGCAAAGAGCCACTCATCTGATTTACTCCTGAACATAAATGGCAGACTCGTCCTTTTGCTTACTTTTAGTCTGGCTCGGTGTAAGTGATCCCTGAATTAGTCACCTGGAACGTCACTACCTGTGACGAAACGCTGACTCTGCTGTCATGTGTATGTGTTTCTTCCAACAGCCTGCACTGCATTTATGTAGTAGCCACTTGTTTGTGGCTCAGGTAAGTTTCATTTCCCTCTCAGTCTGTACTGAAGTGCTCTTTGCTGTAGGTCTCTGAACAGTCACAGCCTTTTATAGCGGTGACTCTGTGATTGAAGTGCAGAATCTCAGCTTTACTTCACGGGATTGAACAGGAATATTACTCACTTAGTTGAGAGGCTACAGACATTTCTTTGCACAGTTTCTGATTTTCAAGAGATCAAATGGAGCTGCTGTTTCTCAGTAAATGAAGCGGGTGAAAGGTCTGGAGGTGATCCAACTGTCCACATTCCCATTTGGAAGCTCTTTTTGTAAACCCACCCTTCCCAAAACTGGAGGTTTTAATCAGTGATCATTTTGAATAAAGGCTGAAGGTAAGTGACAGAGTCCACTTGTCCAAAGTAGGCCAAAAGGCAGGTCAGAGCAGCTCTGAGTGAAACATCCGTCGTCTCCTGTGGATGTCTTTAAATAACTAAAGAACCCTGTCATGATCCAAGCACATCATACAGACACCTGACAGATACACTGTGATGTATTCCCATCATGAAGATGTTTCCTCATCATCATCTTGATGCTTTGAACCCGGATGTGACAAACGAGCAGGTAGATCTGCTCTACCGTATCAATTTCAAAATTCTCTTGCTTACCTTTAAAATTTTAAATCGGCTCCCAGGTATCTATGCGATCGCCTCCATTTGTATGTCCCTAATAAGGCACGTAGGTCTTCCAATCAAATGCTCCTGACCCAACCAAGGTCTCGTCTGAAGTCCAGAGGAGGTCAGGCCTTTGCTGTCGTAGCTCCCAGGCTCTGGAATAACATCCCTGGCTTTTGATTCAAACTTGGTTATTTCGTGGCTAGTTATGCTGTTTACCTTATTGTTTCTTGTCCTCCTTCTAACTGTTTTTATTCTGTCTTATGCTATTGCTCTGACCGACTGTGAAGCACTTTGGTCAACTTTGTTGTATTATTAAGTGCTATAGAAATACATTTTGATTTGATTTGATGTGAGATCTGTGAGGACAGAGGGACGATGCAGTTGTCAATCAAATGTAGCTCCGCCCTAAACCCTCCCTGTTTTCAGGTCCCTTCTTACTCCAATGGGACCATCTTTTTTGAGTTGGAGGCTTATGTCTCACAGACCTCTATGCAATCAGACGTCATTTCACAGCCAGAGGAGTCGGCCCCTGCTGGACATTAGAGCTTTAAGCTTTTCTATTTCCGACTTCTAAACTAGTTTTGTGAAAAGTTCCTGCAGCTTCAGCTTCCCTACATGTCTCACCCACGTTTATGATTTCAGCTTCAAAGTGTCAGGATGGTGATAGTGAACAGCTTTAAAGCATTAGTTTCTCCGATCACGCTGGGTTATTCCAGCTTTCACATGTGAATAAATATCTGACCATTCAGGTCACTGCGTTTGGCCACACTTGCTCTCGTAGCTCAAGTCACACAAAGTTATAAACAGTAAATAATCCTGCATCCCTCAGATTCACAGCTAGCTGCTGCTGCGGGTCAGTCGGCTCTCTGAATCAGTACTCTGCCTCCTCAGATGTGGTCACAACTCTAATAAACAGGAGCTCAATCCTGAAACCCGTCTGAAGGCTTCGACTCGGGGATCAGAACAGGAAATCCTCCCTGCTGCTGCCTGCTCCTGAGCGTCGGACAAACCAGAATCCATGTTTCTTCCTTTTTGTGTTCAGGAACATCAGGACGAGCTCATCATTGTTTCATGCTAACATTACAGACAAGTTCACGTCTGAAAAATTCTGAATTTTGAGTCAGTCTGTGTGTAAAGGCCTACGATAACAGGAGTCTTCCTCACTTGACTGGATGTTGTAAGGGGGGTTTTCTTCACCATGGAAAGGATCCTGGGATCATCCCCCTCTGTCTCCTGTGGATGTCCACGATCTTGTCTTTGTTCTCTCTGTGGACCAAACTGTTAATGAGTCCTCAGCAAATGGTCCCTCGCACTATTGGTTGGATGAGTTTTGTTTTTGAAGAAACAAAGATATATCCACTCCTGTGTAAGAAACAGTGTTAAGTACATTATCCTGTTATAAAATAGTGGATTATTCCATGCCGTGAAGTAAAGCTGAGAGTTTGTACTTCAAATGCGTTTTGAGAGGTTCGTTTTAAATCTGCAGAGCTGAAACTGTGTGAGTACAAACACTTCCTGTCTAAGCATACAGGAGGATTATTTTAAAACTTTTTTATATCCTCTTCCTTTCTGTAGCGACGGGCGTTTCCCTTTCTGCACCCTCCAGCGTTTCCATCTCTTCCATCAACTTGGAACACACACTCAGCTTCCAGCCGGGCCCTCAGACCCCCTCCGACGCCCGATTCATGGTAGAAGTCGTCCGCTCCAGGTATTCAGAAAATCTGATCAGAGATTTAAGCTGTCTCAAACAAAACCGATTCAGATTCAGAGTGTCAGGCTAAATTTAAAGGCTTTCACTGGTCTTTTTAATAGAGCAGCTTGGACAGATCGCTTGGTCTTGTTTGACAGAGCAGTGATTAGTGATTAGTACTATCACAGCACAAAGGTTAAAACCAGCCAGTGTCTCCTGACTAACCTCGTATTGTGGATGGATTATCTCAGTTGTTCTCCTGACTGAAGTTTGGTCCGTTTACAGCATCCTGCCATGCGATTGTATTTGTCTCTAACCATCAGGAACCCTCACGTTAACTTTTATCTAGTGGAAAAAAAGTTAGCTTCACTGTGTTTATGCTATGCTAACATAGCTGTGTAGCTAGCGATCACATAGCACATCATTATATACCAGCTATCCCAACTTCAGTAACCCTACAAACGTCACTGCTGTTTAGTTTTCTGTCTTCATTTATGTTGGAAGTGATAGCAGAGCTGTACGCTTGAATTTTTCAGAAATCTCTCAGTCAGAACATGCTATATCATGTTTAGCTAACTAGCGAGCTAACTTCCTGCTAACTTCCAACTCTGTTGAATTTAATAAATCCTGTTTTCATGGATGTTAAACTTAATTGTTGCACCTGGTAAAGCAGTAACACTGATAATTTTATTACAGATGAAAGATTTTAGACAGTTTGTAACTCTCAGTGATGATGCAGTGTTCGTTTGACTTTGGGACCTGAAAAGACGAGTTTAGGACCCAGATTACTCCGTGAGGCTCCTTGACTACAGTTGCCGTAACCCCCTCATAGTTCATCACGCAGTGCGGCTTCATCTTGTACCAAAGTCGTTCTAAAACATTTTTAACACATTTTTGAGCGCCGTGTACGTCATGAAATCGGTTCCAGGTCAGTAAGCACAACCAGAGTTCATACATAAGGAGCACTGATGATTTTTGAGGAAATTAAAGGATTTTAAGTGCGCCTTATGGTGCGGAAAATACAGTACATCAGAGACTGTGTGGTTAGCTTTGTAGTCAGAAATGTAAAAACGGCGCCTGTATTGACTCAAGTCGATATTCTAGTGACGATGTCCCAGAAACAGAAGCAGTTATAACATGAATTCTTCACTGTACTCTTGGTTTCTCAGTCCCTGAGGTTTGGCACCTCCTGAGCTGCAGGTGCTTCTTACTAAAACGTCAGGTCACAATAATGTCAATAAAGTTAATTTCAGCCTCGTTTGATCCTGAATCTCCTGTGTTTGTTGTTTATTTAGCTCCTTTGTTCTGTAAGTTTCATGTTTCATTTCTGTTTCTGAGGCACCTCTAAATACAGAGTCAGCACTTTCCTTTCTGAGTAAATGTAAACTTTCATATTTATTTGAAGGCAGATGTGAGGTTATTTATTGTGGATGACGCACACGCCCACAGCTTCATTCATCTGTGAAAGGTTTATTTCACAGGATGACACAGTAATCTGTCTGTCTTTGTGTTTTGTTTTCTTCAACATGAAGAAAGCAGTCGTGGAAGCCGGTGCCGGCTTGCGTGGCACTGAGGGCGGGACAAACATGTGACCTGACCAGAGCCTTCAAGGACCCGTTTGACCACTATGCAGCTCGTGTGCAGGCCTTCACGGCCACCCAGAGGTCCAGCTGGACGGTATCGGACAGCTTCCTGCCGCTGTCAGACAGTGAGGCTAACACGTTTCATTACCAGTTTCATGATGAAAGGATGAGCGTGTGATGGAGAGCCAACACAGCACACTTGTACCTATTATTATGTCATATTTGTTGTAAGCTTACAGCAGTGTAAAACGATAACTCCTATTAACACAGGTTACATCAGTAACTCCACCCACCATCTTGCATTTAACACCACAAACATCATATTTTTCTGGTTTTGTGGTTGTTTTATCAAAGCTCGCCCTGAGCCAGGATACGTCGCCGTATCCACGTCATGTGACTGTTCGTGCCATCACCTGTACATTCCTAATGATTTACCTTCACCTTCTTCTAATCCTGCTCACAGCTTCGTTAAACAGATTTTACACGGTCCCGTGACGTTTTCCTGTGAGAACAGTTTCCCTGGTTAGAAATCTCTCTGACATAAACTAAAATCATCGCCTGTGTTTGTGTCGCTGTACTGATTTGTGTCCAGTCTCCTTCCAGCTGACTGAATTTCTTCTTTTTTCTGTAGCTGTGATTGGACCTCCTGACATGGCGGTGTCGGGATGTGGGAACTGTTTAATCCTGCACCTCACACTTCCTGAAGTCTTGTCGAGCGAGCACCTGAAGGACAGCCACACAGACTTAGTCTTCCACGTACGACGAACCCGCGATGGAGCGGAGGTATGTCTGCCGTACACTCGGGCTACGCCCGCCAGCACTCGGGTATTTTTTGAAAAGGGGGTTTCCCCCGTTACCCCCAAGAACCGCTTTGAACATGAAAACACAAAATATGAGAAAAGTCAGGTGAATATTTAAACCTAACGGTGCAGACAAATCAGCTGCCCCATCATCATAAAACCAGAGAAATGTTTGTTTGTCTTCCTTCAGTTTTTCTGTAACCCAGGACCCCATCTACATGTGGACAAAAGGCCAAAACACACAAAGACTTTTCTAAAACAACCTACAAACTCTGCCTGTTGTTTTACAGATTATCTTGTAGATTTTGTGTTTGTGGACACAAAGGTGTCAAAAAGTTCCTTACATGTTGATCCAGTTATACAAGCTTTTCTTTAATAAGTGAATCTAGTTTTTTTTGTTGGTATAAAATAACTTTTCTGGTTAAAGAGAATTCAGGGATATGTCAGTTTTGTAGTTCAGAAACTAAAAGTGTGATTGTTTAAAACACAAATTGAAATCTAAAATAATTTTGTGACTCGTTCAACGATAAATGAAAACGAATGAATGAACATGTCAAACACTTCTTTTCATCAGGGTTTGAGTTTTGAACCAACATTTATTCAGATTACAGTCTT
Source organism: Neolamprologus multifasciatus (assembly GCF_963576455.1). Classification (NCBI taxonomy): domain Eukaryota; kingdom Metazoa; phylum Chordata; class Actinopteri; order Cichliformes; family Cichlidae; genus Neolamprologus; species Neolamprologus multifasciatus. The sequence continues at coordinate 34,694,405 of NC_140454.1, forward strand.
TACTTGTACTGCTGCAAATACAACAAATACAAATATTTTACCAACACAATAATTTTATGACTAAACTTTCGGAGCGCTTCGGTTGTCTCGGCGCTGTCACACTAATCTGAGTTCTGCAAACATGCGTGCGTTTAAACGGTACTTCCTGTCTTCCTCCTGTGGCTACACCCACAGGGGTTTGCATGTGGTTGTGTTTTTGGTGTACTCGACAAAGTTCCTGCACACGTCTGTGAAGGAGTACGTTTCCAGGTTTTTATTAGTACTTCTCTCACTTTGACTTATTACAAGGAAATGTTTGATAATCTTGTGAAGTTCTCGTGGTTCATTCAAATGTAGGTTTTTTGTTCTTGGTCATCATCATGTAAGACAACAGTTTTCCATGGAAAGCAAATTTTCCTACATTTCAGCCCTGCTGTTAATAAACGGTGAGGCTCAACATTTAATCTTCCACCTTAAACAGGAGCTCACCTCATCCACACTCCTTTAGCAGCACGTCTGTGTTTTGTGGAAAATTTGAACTTTTTGGTGCTGAGACGAACCAGCCGCAGAGCCTCGGCTCCTCCCGCGTCACGCACACCTGCGTGTTGTAACGGAGGCCGTTTACATGCTGTGAAACTCTGAGCCGTGTGGAATACCAAGAAATCACAAACCCACACAGCAGCTCGTCTGAAAGCTCGCTACGATTACGGCTTGGAGAGGCGCCGCTGACGTTTTTCACTCTGTGGTTTTTGGCAGCGCCTTCCTCTTCCCCAGCTCACATCTGCCTGTGTTCGAGGAAACGCTGAGCTTCAAGAGCAGAGGGTCAGTCATCTCTGCGAGCTGGAACATGTCGGCTGAAGATGATTAAACACACATGATTCACAGTTTCTTCCTCAATAAGCAGGACCTGAAAGTCACATTGAAAGTTACAGAAAACCCCCCGCTCACATGTCCTGGTAGGCAGGATTCATTCACTTCATCAGGGTCAGCTGATGCCCCCTGATCGGGGTCAGGAGCAGGTGAGACAGCGTCTGCAGGTGTAGAGCTGATTTATAGCCTGTATCACATTTACACAGGAGGCGCTAACACAAAGAGCACGTTCACACGCCCCAAAGTACATCTGTGACCAAAATAAGCATAATAAACAAAAACCTAAACAAAACGTTATTATGAAGATGAATATATTCCTGTTTGTAGCAGTAATAGTGATGTTTCTGCACATTTATTATCAAGAGTCAAGCTGGACAGCAGATCTGTGGCCACGCCCACACATGTGATTAATACTCTGGGTGCTTTAAGTGCAACCACTTACTGTCTAATTGTCCTCGTCCACGTGGAAATGCAGAAGTGTTGGCCAATCAGAAGCCTACATCAAAAACATGGCGCAAGGTCTGGTGTCAAAAAAAGGAAGTAAAGGTGCGCACGAGGCACGGCAAGCAGCTTTCAAAAGCTCCGTTTTCACACATAGCTTTCCAAACCCTCTTATATTTACGGGGAAAATTACACATTTACAACAAAAATGGCAAATTTTCAGTACAAATGTGAAACGTTTATGAGAAAAACAATAAACTCTTCAGTGTGTTGGAAAATGTGTCGTATCCTGCAGATTGTAGTAGAGCAACAAACGAACAACTATTCTGGCTTTGATCAAATAAAACTTTAATGACTTCACAGTATTTCCTGTAAAACTAGGATGAAAATAATTCACATATTGAACTAAAATCCACTAAAACAACACTTAATGTCTTCACAAGAAAAATAAAAGCAGTTCAAAGCAGTTGTAGCAAAAACACAGTAAATACATAACAAACATGAAAGAAAAACAGTTATTTTGAGGGTTTTGGTGACCTTTTAGAAAAAAAAAAAACTTTTTCCACCACAGTCTCAGTCGGCTCGTTATCTTCTGATTGGTGCTGGATGTGAGTCCTCTCGTTCTCTGTGTCCCTTTTGTGAAAAACTTCTTGGTGATGTTTAATCAAGAAGATGTATGTGGTTACGTTTATACAATTATAGTGATTTGTTGTTGCTGTCTTCATGGGTACTTAAAGGTTTAAAGCTCATCAAACCAGGAGGCGATGGTGCCGTCACCGAGATGATCAGTCCACCAGCGGCTGGGCGAAGGCGGGACACGACCTCCTTAACCTCGATACTCACTAATGCTCATGTTTGTCCGAGTACACAAAATGAACATTTTCTGCTGAAGTCGACATCATGAGTCCAGGATGGAGTCGTGTCACACTTTCACATAATGAGTAGTGAGTCCATCCTCAGTGACCCTGAACTCTCTAAAATGTTCAGGTGTGAACACAGTTTGTGTCCACGTCTCACCTGTGGGGACTTTTATGTGACACACACACACATACAGTACTGTGCAAAGGTTTTAGGCAGGTGAGAGAAACTGCTGTAAACAAAGAATGCTTTCAAAAATAAAAGAGTTAATCATTTATTTTTATCAGTCAGTGAATGAACAAAAGAGAAATCTAAACCACATCGGTGTTTGGTGGGACCTTTGCCTTCGTCTAGGCACACTTGCACATCGTTTCACAGCTGGTTGGTTGATCCAAACCCCTCAGAGATATAAGCACAGACCTCCTGTGGATGTGGGCTTCCTCACAGCTTTCTGTCTCTGATCCCAGACATATATGAGTCCACACAGGGCCACCTCTGGCCCAGATGTTTCTGCGCTCTGTAGCTCCTCATGTTAGCGGCTCGGTGTGTCGTTCGGCTTTACTTCCTGTTCTGATCAGCTGCTGAGCTGCAGCTCTTCCTGTCTTTGGAAAAATAAAATCACGGTTGTAACACAGGAAGTGATGCACCAGTTTGTTTGGAATGACAAGAAATGGAGGAAAGAGCGCCACCTGGAGGAGCTAGTGGAGAAGCTACAGGTCAGGTAACTACATAGCATAAACCTGCAGAGAATCAGAAATCTGTGAAGGTTTGGTCGAAGGTTTAAAAGCGTCCTGACCTGCAGGTTTTCCCGTATTGTCAGTTTCCTTCTTCTGTGCTGGATCAGGCTCTCCTTTTTAACGTGCTGCGGTTCTTCGCCTCTACATGTATTTTTAAAAAGCCCACAAACCAGAACATTCAGTCTTCACCTTCTCCAGCTTTTCATCAGCTGTGTTCATGTGCACGTGTTTAAGCTCAGGTCCACAAACAGTTTGTGGACATGTTGGAGAACACTCTGATTTTGTGGACGTGAAGCTGAGCATCAGGACTTTTCACAGTGAATCATCCACACAGCAGCAGATCCATGACCAACCTTTGATGGGGGATCTCAGGGTTGGCTGAAGTGTGGTCCATTTTCAGCATCTTCTTCCTGTCACATGATGACGTTTGCTTCTGCCTGTCGGGACCGTCGGTATGAACTTTGTCTGTTTGTGTGTTTCAGTTCACGCTGCACATGCCCTACTCTGAGGAGACTGTGATCAGCTACCTGCAGACAGGTGTGGAGTACTGTGTGACCGCCTCCGTCAAGCCTCACTTCTCCAAAGCCATCCCGAGTGAAGCTCAGTGTGCCTTCACCAGCCCCCCACCCAGAAACTCACGTATGTGTGGCTGCAGACTTGCTCTCCTGCTTAATGTCGTTTCAGTTTAGTGAGCTAAAAGACGACAGCTCTAGTTTCATCTTGTTTCGATGTATAAACAGCTGAATTAACCCACTTTACTGTTTATCACAGTTTTTTTCTTCTCTTGCTTCTGTAGTACGTCACAGAGGGGGTCAAAGCCCCGCCCACCAGAGCATGAGACCCAATTGGAAAGAAAGTTGGATTAAAGAGGGGGAGGAGTTAAGACAGCTAGTTTCAGGGTCTGGTATAAGATGAAGGATTACTTTTCCAGAAGTCCAGACACGAGCCGATGCTTATTACAAGTTTATGATGGTGCTAAAGCTGACCTGATTGTGCACGGTGTGACAGGAAGACTCCGTCCACACGCTGCTGTAGCTTATCTGGAGTCTGGTGATAAGAAATCCTGTTTGTGCCACAAAATCATGTTTGATAAGTGAGAATATTTATTGAGTGTAAATATTCTCACTGCTCAGAGACATGAGGAAACTCCAGAGTGTCCGTTTTGAATTGAATGTAAGCCGCGCCTCTGTGATTAGGCTAGCTCTTCTTTTCACATGATGTCACATGATGTCACATTCGTGCGTCCGGCACAGCCAATGGGAGCTCGGTTTTATTACCGTGTATGGACACGTGCGTGTTCACAGACCTCACGCCCTGATGAAGGCACATGGACCATGTTTGAAGACTGAAAGAGGAACCTGGTTTCAGAGCGAGCACTTCCTCTCAGCCATGTAAATGTGCAGGTGGAAGTCTAACACCTGCACCCTGCGTCTCTTCCTCAGTGTACATGCTGGTGATGCTGCTGGGGGCCTTCTGCGCGCTGGTGTTCCTCCTCGTGGCATTGGTCGCCTACGGCAGCCGGCTGACCTTCAGTGTGCTGAAGACGAGACTTCCCAAATCTCTGGTAACAGCGACTAATCAATCAGATTTAACCAGTTTATCAATCATCTGATGACACAAACAGGCTACGTTTGATGCAGAAAGTCACATGACACCGTGTGGGATCAGCGTTTAGCCTCTGCTGCTGTTGTTAATGCTGTTTCTATTTAAAGCTGGTGTCTGCATGTACTTGTGATCAGAGCTGCTGTGACTGAGCAGAGGTCAGAGTAAACGGTCCCGCCCTCTCTTCCAGTCATACGTCATCCTCTACCGGCGAGGAAGCGCTCCACCCGGACTCTCGCCTCAGAGCTCACATGACGACGGCTCGTCTGACCGCCTGAAGAGGAGCCACTCGGAGAAGTCTGTTTAGGTGGAGCCGGCGGTGCGGGTGGGGGTTCAGGTGTAATGATGTGTAACAAGTATTTTATGGATGATGTTGGTTGGCATCTGTTACACCACCGCAGTGGATCAAACAAACTTTGGTTCAGTGGGCTGAACAAGCTCAGATCATTTTAACTCTGCCGACTATTCTTAATATTTGTATAAAAGTCCTGCTCTGTTTGCTCTGAGCCTGAAAATGGGGCGCGTGTATAAAAATGTCAAACTCCTGAACAGCTGATGCAATCCTTCAGTCTCACCTGGACTGTTTGAGTTCAGATCATCATCGCTGAGCTGACACGGTTTCCCACAGGGACACGTCCCACAACAGGTCGTTCCCATCTTTGTCTGACCTGTGACGATGTAATCCGGACAATAGCGTCTCCTGTAAATCTGAATAACGTCTGTGTCTATATTTTTATAACCTGGAGCTCTTCTTCGTCCCATTAATCGAGACAGGAAGTGAAATTTTCATAAAATCTCAGTGTCGTTACTGTGAGTTTATATGTGAAGCGTTACTGTGAAGTGTTCCTGTATTTCCTGTTTTCTGTGCTAAATAAGCAGACCCACACTTTTCATTTAAGGTCAAGTTTATCTGGTTTTCAGGGGAGTGAAGGGTGGATGCCTGTGCAGCCTTCTCCACCCATATTTGGAGTGAACTTTGAATGTGATGATTTTTCTTTGATTGTTTTCTTCATTTGTCTTTCTTTCATTTTTTTAATAAAGGAAACTGAACTCTGAGAGTCTGATGTGAAGGTTTGTGGATGACGCTGTATTAATCACACTTTGGACTCACCTGTTTAAAGCAGGTGAGGACGAGCTTCCACAAACTGAGATCAAATCCCTCGAGGTCACAGGTCAACCTTTGTGAACATAACCTAGAATCATCACATTTATACCTCAGGTGCATCTAATGGGAGGCTGCCTGTATCTTTTAAAGTGCTCTTGAGCAACAGTTCTTCAGCTTTCTGGAGCTCCTCTTTGGACATTTGCACAGTCTGAAAAAAGACTAGACGAAAGGAACTGACATTTCCTGAATGTATGTTTGCCATCCATCCATCCATCTTCTTCCGCTTTATCCGGGGCCGGGTCGCGGGGGCAGCAGCCCAAGCAGAGAAGCCCAGACCTCCCTCTCCCCAGCCACCTCCTCCAGCTTATCCGGGGGAACACCAAGGCGTTCCCAGACCAGCCGAGAGATATAACCTCTCCAGCGTGTCCTGGGTCTGCCCCGGGGCCTCCTCCCGGTGGGACATGCCCAGAACACCTCACCCAGGAGGCGCCCAGGAGGCATCCTCGTCAGATGCAGATGGCTAAAGTGCTTCACTGAGCTCAAATTTAAACTTAAAATATCTCAAGATATATAAAATAAAAAGAAAGTCTAAATTAAAAATGGCTCAAAGGCTTCGAACTGAACATCTCAGTATCTGAACATCTTACCTTGGGCGTCTCAGAGGTCCCGCCCTTGACTATCTCTGATTGGCTTAGACCACAATATGAGCATAGTGTCGTCTGTTGTCGGCCACACTGAGACTTTTTTTTACTCGAACAGCTGCTGGATTTTTTTAGTGGCATTATTGAGAAATTAGGTCGCATTTGCAACCAAATTGGTTGCACTCTAGAGCCCTGCTCTATACAAGAGTAGCTGAGGTTCTATGTACACGCATGCACAGTATGTGCTGTGGAAATATGCAAGTAATAGCTATCTAACAGTATAGACATGTACATGCACACATGCATACAAATGTAGGAATCATTTAGAGTGCAGCTCTTCAGTACCGTTGTGCTGCAGTATGAACAGTATAAACACTGTTAGACCTGCTGTGCTCTCTTCGTTTGTCCTCTCTGGGGTTTTCTGAATTTGAACATCTGCACGGCCGTCCCGTCCCAGAGAGCTCTGTCAGGTTTGACCTTTATGCTGAGCCGGTGTTTGAGCGTGGCAGACACGTCCTCTCCACAGCTTGGAGGCCTCGTCTGACATCATGGTGTGATGACAGACTGCTGACCTCCTTTCCAGCACAGCTGTTTGTGCCACTTTCACCATCCTCTGGTTTCCTGTCTGCTTCTGGTGCTGCGATAAATTGATGAAACCTACAGGGACTTTTCCCTCTTGGTCGTCCTGTATGTTTAACTTTTGAGGCTTCACACTTTTGTAGGAGCACTTTGTCAAGGTTGAATTTCACAGGAGCTCAAACACAGCAGAGTTTGAATGAAGCAGGGGCTGACTGCTGTCTTCTACAGGGGAGGATGCTCACACCTCATCACCAGGTCACCACAGGTGCAGAGTGGTGATGTGCACATGAGCTTCCTCCATGAGGCCGCCTCTCTCTGACTCTCTGTCCAGTTCAACATCCAAACAAGGCAGAGGGTGACGTCACACAATGCACTGGCACAAGACGGCGCTGCACATGCTCTAAAACCAGTAACTGTAAACACTTACTGGTCAAATCCATCACAGACCTGACACAGCACCTGAGCGACGGTCCACAGTTCCCTGAAACCTCATCAGAAATGCTGTCACGAAGACATTCTTAATGAAGGGAAACAGGAGGAAAGGCTGAGGCTGAAAATGACACCAGAACTGGACTGAAGGTCAGAGGAACAGGTGTGATGGAGAGATGGATCCACATCATGGTCAGTGTGTACGAGGAGGTCAGGAGGAGGTCCAGCAGTGAGAGTCTGCAGCCATCTGTGAAGCACGGTGGAGGCTCTGTCATGGTCTCAGGTCAGTCAGTGCTGTTGGAGATCTTAAACTGATGAATTACAGAGTCTGATCCACCACGCAGGAACATCTGGAAACATCTGACTGGCAGCAGCTTCATTTTTCAGCACCATAGTGATGCCAAACACACTCAACGAGCAGTGAAAGCACACAGGAACACACACACGAGTCATGGAGTCCAGTGTCGAGTGGAGACTGCTTTGTTCTTCCTGAATTCTTGAGGCCTTGTTTCTTGAAGAGTCAAACACCATCCCGCTCATGCAGCGTTGTAGAGACATGCCAGCCAGAGCTGTAAAGCACTGTGGGTGAGCCTCATCCACCCGCGTACCTTCTAAGTCTCTAAGCAGGCCTTAGCCATCACTCGTCATCGCTCACTGTGTTATCAGTTACATACAGGGACCAAACAGTGTGTTTCAGGCTGCAAACACGCTTATCTGCTGGGAAGCTTTAACATGGAAGTCTACGGGGACGGGCTCACTGCTTCCCCTACTGGACGTCAGAGGAACTGCATGTTTTGTGCTTCAGCGTTTCCGTCACCACGAGTGTGTGAACAGGTCCTCACACACACACACACACACACTCCTGCCTTCCTTCCTTATGAGGCCCACTGTCATAATGACTTCAACCACAGACGGACCCGAGCCTCAGCTTGAACACACCGCGAGTCCGAACCCCCACTGCCCCCTAAAGCTGCCACCTGCCCACGTGACTGCACACTGTAAAAAGTGTCGGTGAAAACGTTGAGAAGTTTCACGGTTCCGTTTTGGAAGAACTCGGTGCCTGTTGGTTGGTCTGCCTGTGACCAGTGTTGCCAACTCCTCAGTAAGGAAAATCGCTATTGGCTGTCCTAAAAGTCGCTAGAAGTCGCTAAATGACGTCATCACCTAATTTGCATAATTGGTCATGCTAATGTAATTGTAACCTACGTTGTTGGAGAGAGAAATAACATCGTGGAAGAGACATAAAGTGAGTAAAAAACGTCCTAAATGCATTTAGAATTTATTTAGAACTACAAATTAAATTTATTTTAGCAATTATTGTTTTTTTTAATGTCACAATTCCAACCCTGCTCCTTAATCCGGGCTTGGACCGGCAAAAGTGACCCGAAATAGGCGCTCTGGTGGAGTTACTTTGTGTGTGTGTGTTTATAAGTAGTTTTAAACCTTGTGATCCACAAAACAGCATAAGAGTAAAAGAGTAAAAGAAGAACTGACTGCGTTACAGCACCCGCTGCTTGTTGAGAGTAAAAGCGATATGCGCTTTCACGTCTTTTTTAGGGGCTAGGCTAGGGGGTCTGAAAACTCGCTAAATATAGCGACAAAGTCGCTAAGTTGGCAACACTGCCTGTGACTAAGCAGCAGACATGCGCGCTGTCACATAAATAAACAGATGTATAAATAAAGGCACGTGACACCCCGTGTCCGCGTGCTCTGGGTGAACCCACACTTTTTCCAGCGCGCGCTGATTCCTTGAAGCCTGCCTCGTTTCTGCGCACACGCCAGTTTCGCTTCCGCGTACTTCCCCGCCTCTTGTTGCCGTGAAAGCTACCAGGAAACACACTGCGTCGTTCACTCACACACACTCGGAGCCGGATCACAGCACTCTGAACCTGCCGGGGACATGGCAGCCTCTGTGTGCGCCTTCATCCTGGCGCTTTGCGCACTGTGCGGCTCCGCAGGTAAGCAGACCTTTACTTTAGAGGGCAGGTGAGGAGGAGGAGGCGGTCTGACGCGGAGGGAAAGGCAGCGCAGAGCGTCTGGAGCTCAAATAAGAAAGCTCAGCTAGTGACGAGTGTTTAAACTAAAGCTGTGAGCTGAAACCCAGAGCACAGTCTGCTCTGTTTACTCAGTCAGACAGGTGAACTTTGACCCCAGCATAAGAGACAGCGGTGTGTTTTTAGTGTCAGCGAACAGCGCTAATGTCTTTGTGTTTGTGTTTGTGCTCAGCTGGGTCAGCAGGGCTCAGCACGCCCACCAACGTCCGACTGACATCCTACAACATGGACCTGGTGCTCGGGTGGGATCCACCTGAAGGGACGACCGATGTTCTGACCTACACGGCCGAGTACAGGTGAGTCACGGCCGGGTGTGACAGCTTCAGGTGATCACAGTTTGTGTCAGAGAGCTGAGTCACTTTCAGTTTGAATGTTTACCTGTAGGAGGGCGAGTGTGGTCATCACGCTGTTTGCTATAAAACAAAACGTAATCGTTTGGTCTCACTCGTCGCTGAGTCCAGAGCAGCTGGGCTCGTGGCTGCGCTCATTTCAGAAATGGACGTTATTCTTCCTCCGAAGAGTCCGATCACTCAGTGTTTGGGAGCAGGTCACACTTCGCTTTGTCATATTTTTAGTTGCTCTCTGAATCAGGGGTGCCAAACATGAGGCCTGGGGACCAGCACCGGCCCACCAGAGGCTCCGTTCTGGACAGTTGATAAAGTATTATGAAGAAGTTTTAACTGCGGGACACTGGCTTGGAAATACGTGGAAAGTTAAAATATTCCTGGATCTTTATAAACTACTGACATCATGCAGAATGAGTGCACGTTTGCTCACTCCTGCCAAAATAAAAAATCAAATGACAGACTGCAGCAATAAAACATCCGGTGATGCGTTCTCCTATGAAACCCTGCAGAGCTTCAGGTCCTGCTGTGATTGGTCCCAAGTCAGGAGCAAGCCTTTTCCCAGGGTCTGCATGGACTGAAGGAACAGTGCCTGCAATAAAGCCTGTGAGCGGAGGAGGTACTTACTCTGTTCAGGCGACATAGAGGAAGTTAGATAAACTGTCAGTAAGATAATCCATGCAGAATGAGAACTAATGAAATCCGATGTGGCAGATCCACAGACTGCCCCTGAGAAGACCCGCCTACCTTGATGTACTCACGCGTGCGAGCAAACCTGACCCCCCACGACAAGCCCATTACCGTCAGATTATGAAACGCCACCTATTCTGCTCTCCCCACCATGTCTGTGTCCAATGGGCTCCTGCAAAAAGCTCATTATCTGCAAACTGACACGCCGCCATCCCTGTACCTCCAGGTGAAGCGCTGATGGTGCCTCGCGATGAGGAGACTGAAACAGCCGTGTCCAAAGAAGAAGTACAAACGCAGTTATGGAATCACAAAGTCACAAGAGCGTGGGAACGATTAGCTGTTATCATAGGAGAGATCATTCTAAATGTCCCCTCGTGTCCAGCATCAGGAGTTTTTACTGCAGGCTGTATACATTTGAACCTGATGTGTAAATCGTGTTTATGAGTGGGAATCAAATACAAACATTTAAAACTCCCCGCTGAGTAAACCTGGCTAAACCTTCCATCACACCTGGATTTACCTGGATGCAGAGGTGCGGCGGTTATTCTGTAGAACGCCGCGCGCTGATGACATGTGTTTGCTTGCAGACTCGTGGATGAGTCGTGTTTTTTCTCTCCTGTTGAGATGTCGAGTAAAACCATCACAGGAACATCTTCACTTCTTTGTGGGTGTTGACCTCTGACCTCAGCCCCTCCTCCCTTCGCTGTCAGATCTTTATGAGGTCGATCTGATGAAGACTTGCGTTCAGGCAGAAGTCAGGAGGTGGAGTCATGTTCAGATTAAACTGTGGTGCGTTTGTGGAACCGACACAACCGCCGTCATGTCCAAACGTAATCTCAGCATCTGATTGGTCAGGGCACAGCCTTCCATCTGTGCTCAGGGAAGCCGGTGGCGTTCCCGGGTCTTCTTTGCATGGACGCTGTGATCCTGAGCCCATGCAGATGTGTCCATCCAGCTGTGCAGCTGGGAACACCCGGCCTCCCTCTTTAGTTGGCAGACGTGGAGCTTTACGCTCTTCTCCAGCCTTTTGTTGCAGCTCGTCCAACTTTTCTGAAAAAAGATTCAAAAGCGGTGTCGGTGTGAGCACTCGATGTGCTCCCTTTGTGCACTTTCAGGTGAATGATTATTTAAAAACAGTACGCACATGCTCTGAAACTGTGAGGACACCGCAGTGACTGCAGACCGGTTTAGTCCTGCTTTGCATATGAATCTGATATCTGCACCATCAGTCCTGCTGTTCCACATTTCTGAAAAGCTGCAATCAGATCTCTTACAGGAAGAACAGCACCTGCCTTTGTCATGCTCTCAGGCCCATTGAAGGAAATCTGTGGGAAAAGTGCTGGTGTGGTTTGTTGCGGTGCAGGTGTTCACACAACAGAAACGTCCTCTTCTCTGCAGCGTCTCTGTTCTGGGAAACGCCTCGACTCGACTGACTCGTTAGAAAGCAAACACGCTTTTCTGTCCCGATGCACAAACTGTGAACATGGCGTTCCAGCTTTGATGTAACCAGCACCGCCAGCTCGTGCGAGCGTTAGTTTCTTTGCTTCGTGCCGTCACACGTCCTGCAGGAGAAAGTCAGTGCTGTGTGACATCAGATGCTGATTAGTGTCGGTCTGTCGGTAGTTCAGATGCATTCGTCTGATAAATGTTGTTTTGTAGATTTTCTGCCGATGCTTTGACGACATCACTGACGTGAGATCTTCTTGAACAGCGGTCGTGTTCCCGAGAGGAGAACATCTGTCTGAAATCACACCTGTGACGCCCTCGCTGTGTTTCTCTGTTACAGAAGCTCAGCAACTGGATACAACAATGGCTGCACAAACACATCAGCCCTCAAATGTGAGTTCACCTCCTCCTCGATCACCGTGCACGGGAGTTACACGGGCAGAGTGCGGGCGCATCGGGGCGCCGAGAGCTCCAGCTGGGTGGAGAGTGACGTCATTGACATGGACAGACACAGTAAGTGAATCTCGTCATATGTGCTGAGCTCGTTTGTCTCTGATCCAGTAGCGTGACACAGAGAGGAAAACCGACTATTAGCCGATGACGAGCTGATGGTGTCGTTTATCCCACTGAAACTTTTGGTCCAGGGTTAGGGTTAGGGTTAACCCCCCCACATATGCTCCACAGTGGGAAATGTTGCTCTAACTCCCATCGGCTGCTCAGTTTTGTTCCAAGCTTCCATGTTGGTGGATTTCCAGGCCGAGACTTTCACCTCCGTCGTCTGGTATTTACAAAGGAAGAGGAGAAAGGCTAAAAAGCCAGCTGACAGTTATAACCCATACAGCTCACAGCTGACTTGTAGATGATTAAGGTTATTTTCCCTCGTGTAACGTCATCATTGATCTAACAGAACAAGTTTTGGGAGGTAAAATTAAAAAACTATTCGCCAGTAGGCCGGACGAAGATTGGTGAATGAGACCATTTGGTGACTCCCAGAGAAGCTTCCTGAGATCAGGATGGTCCCTTCAGCTCCTGTTCAGACTGCGGCAGCAGCTGTGTGGGGAGTCTGCAGTTATGCAATGACGGCTTCAGCAGGGGACGTCTGAAGAGCCTCGCTGAGCTGAAGACGATCAGAAATGAAACCGTGAGCGAGCTTTTCAGCGTCTCGCTCGTCAGAGCTCTCACCGTCGCTGACTTCAGTCCAGTCAGAGTGAAATCCTGGTTTCTGTCTGTGTCCTCGGTGAAACTGTCTGCCGTCATGGGGGGAACCTCCCCAGCTCCAACCACGCTGGCATGACAGAGCTGTAGCAGATGGAGTGGACTGTTAGAGAAGCTGCAGCTTTTTATTGTGGTTGATTTTGTCCAATAAACACGTCTCTCCACATCTGTCCCCCTCAGCCTTCATCGGTCCACCTGATGTGACTCTTCATGTCACTGGGACATCTTTGGAAGTCAGCATTAAAGACCCAGTGTTCAAGCATTCAGCACTGAGGGAGACGTACACCTCGGCCATCTATAACATCACCTACTGGAAGAGCAGCTCGAAGGAAGAGGTGGGAACGCCGGTTTGTAGTTTGAGCTTCTAATATTATTAGAAGCTAACATTATGCCAGCTAATATTAGGCTCCAGTGTCCTAAAATCACACTTTCCCTCTGACAAACAGCTTGATTACGTTCTCATATCATACGAGAGTTCACAAAGCGTCTGGGTGCAACAATGTTAGTGTGGCAAGAATAAGGCACGGCGGGTCCAGGGATTAGCGTTCTCAGCCATTTTATTTAATATCTCACCACACATCCCATCACCACACACACCTGAGTCCCCGTGTTTTAACCTGGCGGGCGTGATTGCGGATGCCGTGCAGGTGCGTCCGCCCTCCCTGCACGCCACCGCCGACCACGCCCCACCACAGTTAGATGCACAAGTAAAGTTTCATTAAACCAGCTGAGGTAAACGGCGCACTGACAGCCGTCCACAGGCTTGGAGGTGGACGCGGTCCAAACAGTAGCAGGAATACGGCCACAACCATTATGATGTACAGTCCAAATTTCATGTGTTTGATCTCTCACAGAAGCATGTTTGTCCTACAGCAGCCACCGTAGTTCGAGCTATGCACTTAAAGTGTAAGAAACTCGACTGACTGCAATCTGCTGACAACTAGTGATGATGCTTTACACACTGTAACTTTTAAAAGTTCAAAG
>NC_140454.1:34710878-34833378 GCF_963576455.1 Neolamprologus multifasciatus
AGTTCCACAGGGTTCAGTGCTAGGACCAATTCTGTTTACATTATACATGCTTCCCTTACCACAGGTGGCGCTAGTTGACTCGACTCCATTTGAGTGCTCACAAAGTAAACTGCACGCTTTAGTTGTGAAGCGAAAACGCTGAAATTGCAGTAATAACACGTGCGAGGGGAACGATAACAAAGACAAGATTCTCCAGATTGTTTACTCTCTGTCCTGTGAACAGCATCAGCGTGGTGTCAGTTGTTTGGTGTTTCTGCGATCGTGCGAGAGAACATCACCAGGTAAACTTTTTAAATATTTTATTGTTCAACAGCAACAAGACTGACGGAGTGTGTTTGAGGGAACCTCACAAATGTCAGGGAGGTTTGTCAGTAGCAGCTCCTGAAAAGTCTACCACACATCTGTTTGAGCAACTGTTGCCAACCAAGTTGATTTTGCCTCTGACAAAGACGACTCCTCAGCCAGGCCTCATTGCAAAGCCCTGTAGCGCCACCCTGAGGCCCCAGTCCTACCTGTACACGGGCAGCGGCTGTTGAGGCCAGCAGGAGGCGCTGCAGTTGAACTTGTTTTCCCATCAGTCACTGCGTGGACGCAAACACATGTTTGTGTCGTGCTCGCACACTTCAGCTGCATTTATGGATCATTTGAACCCTCCTTTATTTATTTTGTGCATCTCGATGATGTTTTATTCTGCCGGGCTGTTCTTTTGGTCCGGCTCTCAGACTAAAGGTCAGCTGTTACATCACACATGTTTTTTACAGGCTACTGACAAAAAAACAAACACTTTTAACCACATCCTCACGGAAAACACAGAAATGCAGAACTTCAGCAGCACAGAAAGTTTCAGGGTTTTACTCAGAACCAGAAAAACATTATTTTGAGACGCGAGGCAGAGCCTTCAGTTTTCAGGCCCCTCTTCTGTGGAACCAGCTTCCAGTTTGGATTCGGGAGACAGACACTATCTCTACTTTCAAGATTAGGCTTCAAACTTTCCTTTTTGTTAAAGCATATAGTTAGGGCTGGACCAGGTGACCCTGAATCCTCCCTTAGTTATGCTGCAATAGACGTAGGCTTCCGGGGATTCCCATGATGCATTGAGTGTTTCTTCTTCACTCACTATGTGTTAACAGACCTCTCTTAAACAGAGTCTATTTTAGTTTCATGATCTGTAATGAAATGATCTAAATCATTTATAAAACAAACGACCTCTACAACTGATCTTAAAACCTATTTTGTCACATCTAAGTTGTAATTGGAACATGAGATGAAAATGCAAGTTTTCTTTTCTTCACTGTTACTTGTGTTGTTGCAGGATGGGGTTAAAATCATATTTTCCTGGGTATGAGCCGGGCTCCTGATCCCTCAGCTCCCAGTATGAAGTGGTTTAGTGGTGTTCTTCTCACAGGCATCTGTGTCACCTTCCCTGAAGCTGCTGGTTTCATCTTTTAAACTGAAACAATCTTTGCTTTCCAGTAAAATTCCTTTTGTGTCTCGTTTGTCCTGAAAAGTTTATCTGGCTGTGTTTCCTACTGACGTTGGAACTGTGGAGTAGTGGAGCAGTAGTAGGATTTAAGAGTATGGCGGCACGGTGGTTAGCATTGTTGCCGCCCAGCAAGAAGGTCCTGAGTTCAATTCCACCATCAGGCCGGGATCTTTCTGTGTGGAGTTTGCATGTTCTCCCCGTGTTTGCGTGGGTTCTTGCCGGGTACTCCGGTCCAAAGACATGCACTTATTGGGGATAGGTTAATTGGATAATCTAAATTGCCCATAGGTGTGAATGTGTCATCCAGGGAAGGACGGATGTTGTTTTGCTTTGCTGTGTTTTAATGTGAAGTGTGCTTATTTATATTTTATGCTGCATGTTTTGGTTGCATCTGTCAATCTGTCCTGGAGAGACTCCGCCCTTTCCCCGTTTTTACTAATTGGACACACCTGAGAGGAACGGGAGTGGTAATTTACAGAGAGTGCTCAGTGACACATAAGGTGGAGGATACAGCGACCAGGGACGCGGAGCGAGCGGTCCGACTGCTGCAGCAGCAGGAGGCCAGATTACGCGTCTGCGGGAAATTAGAGGCGGCGGGCCGGTGTCGATTGGCGGTTACAAAGAAACGGCGGGCAGAGTTGAGTCTTTTGACTCGTCCCCTTTAATGAATGAAAGCTGCCTAAAAGAGTAGTGACTGCCGCTGCCTCCCTTTCTTTAGCGCACCGGGGCGCAGAGCGCGGAGAGGAAGGCGAGGACGCCGCCGGGTCTCCCTCCTGCACCGCTTCACTTCATCTCCTTACAGATCGTTATTAGATTGACCACTTATACAGACTGTATATAACAACCAACTCTAAAATGTTCGTTTGCAGAGAAAAGACAGCAGACTACGCTAACGACATGTGATGTTACAACACTGCTGAAATATTAGTGTCATATTTGTTCACGACATTTTTCTTATGGGCAAAAGTATTGATATCATGATGAAGAAGGGTGGTGATTCTTATGACTTAGTGTATATAATCTGGCATTTTGTACAAATGTGGGCTGATAATACATATATGATATCATTTCAAAGGTTTATTTGCATGACGCACAAACACACAATTGAAAGGTACAAATGTGCATGACACGAATCCAAACGTGCTGCAGATGTGTGTCACAGGTTGATCTGGCTGTAGGCTGCGGCACTTGGCCAGAGGTGGCGCTGGTTGACTCGACTCCATGTTAGTGCACAAAGTAAACTGCTCGCTGTAGTTGTGAAGCAAAAACGCTGAAACCGGAGAAATAAAACGTGCGAGGGGAACGATAATGACGAGTGGTGGAGGCCCCGCCCGTGCTTTTATTTTGAAAACCACGCAGGAACGGAACTCCACGAATTACAGACGTCCCGTGTCTGCCGGTGTGGAAGTTTCTCGGTCCGTGGGTCCTCTCAACAGCGCGATGTCCGCCGCCCCCCGCCACACAGTGGCTCTTCTTCACGGCTTCCTCCTCCTCCTCTTCTTCTTCTGCGGTAAGTCCCACATCTGGCTGCGTTTGCATAGCATCAGCCTCGGTCCGTGCTGCTGGTTTACTTCATATAAATCAAATCAAATAGAAACCCCACAGCGGGTTAAATTAGATTTTTATTATATTATTATATATTTGAGATTAAAGGAGCTTCGTCTCGTTTTAGCTGTGCGCGCGCGCGTACACGTGTGAGTACATAATTTCAACAAAGTCTTCATTTCGTGTGTTTCCCTTTAGTGATCACAGCTTCTACTGGTGTGTGAGGGTCGGCTCATGCAGTGTAGGGTGACTGGTCAATAACTGGTCAATAACTGGTCAACAGTCGGCCAGTGTGAGGCTTGGTGGTGCTTTATGGTTTAACGGGGCCATAATAGTTTTACAGGGAGTCATTTAGAGTCGGTCAGCCTGGATGAACCTGCAGGACTCTGACTTCATGACGAAGGTAAGCGGTGCTGTCATGACAGGTTCCCAGTGGTCACATGGGTTTAGTACTGATGTGTTTCAGATGGCTGCTGCTGTAACGCACAGCTCTCCCCGTCAGTGTGTGTCTAGTATTTGTGTGCAGACTCTGGTGCTGTGTGAGCTGCTGATGGTCGTGTGGATTCACTTTCATTTCACTTTGCCTCAGTGTGTTTCTCTCTGATTCATGACTTGAGTTTCACTGTGAGTCTGAGGCCACGCCTGTGTCAGTGGCGTGTCTCTGCAGGCTGAAGGACACTTCCCTTCCTCACCTCAGGCACAGACAGTTTCCTGTAGTTGTGTGCTTGCGGTGGTGAAGGCTGGCACGTCGTTACTCGGGGCGGTGAGCCGACGCCCTTTGTTGAGCCGACGGTTTCACCTTGAAGTTGTTCTGCTTTGGATTCGCATCAGTAACACGTTTAGCGCACAGACCCCCCACACTCAGCTCCCCGTCACTGCACTGCAGTTAACTCACATACACCATCAACATGTCCACGCTACACTCGCTTCGAGTACGTTTGATGCTTGCAATGAACTTCCCGTGTTTCTGGTCCTTCCAAAGTTCTGCAGGGCTGAAAAACGTCAGCTCTGAGGAAACCATCGAGTCAGCTTTAAAGCCGCTGCAGGAGTCCCGTCTGAAGCCTGTGTTTGTTAAAGCAGCTGTGAGCAGCTGTGTGATGCTTCCTTTATATCCTTTAGATTTCTTCTGCTGCGGACAAAAAGCTCTGCTGTGTGTCTAAAAGTGGTGAGAAAATCAAACCAGTCAGTTCTGTCCCACAGTCAGTGATTTCAAAGCGGCAGCGCGTTGAAGATGAAATAAATGTTGGTGACTTCCCAGGAGCGCTCAGGCTGGGCCGCTGTGTTCAGAGAGTGCAGCGCTGGTACCCAGCGCTGGTACCTTCTCAAAGTGCATTGTGGGTAAACTATGAGGCTCTTTGTCTGCTCGGAGCGTCGTCAGGCAGATGATCCTCACCGCTGAATAATCTGAGTGGCTGTGATTCTGGGGGATTATTGTTTTGTTGCTGTGGCCAGCACATCTGGATCCAGGTGTGGGGGAAGCTTTATCCACACTTCCTCCTTCACTCTCACAAATGCTCATATTTTTATTCTGCTCGGAAACACCTGTGCTTTATTTGTGTGCCTGGGGCTGCTGGGTAAATAATCACTCTCACTCCCGGTTGTTCCCAGGGTTGGATGGTTCTTATAATACAAAGAGAAGATGAATGTGTGTCACTCCGTTTCTGTCCTGCAGGTGGAGCCGATGGATCCGAAGTGCCGCCTCCTCAGAACGTCATCACCAAGACCTTGAACACCAACTACACGCTGAGCTGGGACTGGCCGCCGGGCGCTGCAGGGACCCACGCCGTCACCTTCACCACGCAATATGTGCGGTAAGTCTGAGACTCACGAGGGTGGGGCTTATTTACCTGTCGGACGGTGGACACAGGGGGCGTGGTCCACCTGAAACGGGTTTGAGCTGAGAGAACTGTGAGCCAGCTTTAAAGTCAGTTACCATGGTAACACAGAGCGCTGCTGAGAGCGAAACCAGCCCTGAGTAAAGAAAGACATCATCAATGGAGCTGTGGCACCGGGATTCACCATGGCGACGGGCCGCTGTGGTAACCCCGCTAACAGCTGGTGGAGTCGCCTTTCATAACATCTGTCGTTACGACGACGCCGTGAACGATGCGAGGAACATTTCAAACCTGCAGCGCAGTCTGAAGTTCAGCTTCTTTTCCTCCCGGCGGCTGAATCGCTAAAGATGTGAAACTCCTGTAAATAAAACCGAGCTGTGTGAGTGATGGCTCCTCTGCTGCTCTTAACATTAAACTCAGCCTTCCTCCAAATGCAGGCTCTGCTCCTTATCCCGCCGTTGCCATGGTGACTCCTGGTATCGGGCTCGCTTTCGTGGACTCGGGCCTGGGTCTATCGCCCCCTGTTGTCTGGCTGGAGTATAGGTCCTAAACCCCGCCTCCTCCATGTTAGCGGATGGGTCTGGGGTCAGGCTGATATAAAACAATTCTCCTCAGATAATTTTTTCCAAAAATTCTTTCTTACATTATCAGTAGTTCTCATCGCACCGATTTGTGTTCAGTTGATCTCCTTTCTATTGACTATGTGCACGTTAGCATATGCTACTTCCGGTGCGGAAACTCCTGTGGGGAGCTTTGTTTCCGGTGTCCTATTCGCCCCTTGTTTACGGTCCAAAACAAGTTAAGCAAGTGAATGAATCAAGCGGCGATTTACACTTCTATAGATGTCTTGGGCATGTACCCAATATATCTGTAAATAATGTTCATCAACTTGTCGATATTTTTCCCCCGTGCCTCAGAGCAAAAGAGAAAATGGATTCAAATGTTATATTTCTCAGCTGTCCCTCGTTTATCGCGGGTGTTATGTTCTAAAAATAACCAGTGATAGGTGAAATCAAGTAGCCAATTTTATTTTTTGATGGTGCAAAACGTGTCGTGGACATTGTGGACATACAGCACTGCACTTCAGAGGCAGAGATTCTGTATTGTACAGGAGAGACGTCACGGAGGAGATCGCAGGACAATGTGATGTAAAAAAATAAGCATGCAAACTTGCACGGAAAAAATCTCACAGCCAGGTGAAAGGTGAACCGCGTTATAGCGAGGGACCGCTGTAATTTTTAAGGTAAGTCACAACATACCCTTCATAAATACTAATGTATAGAAACTGTTACCAGCAATCATTAATTTTTTGTGTGGCTTTTTTTCACGGTTCGTTAACATGCTGTGTAGGTGTGTACTTGACTAGCTGATATCGACATAATGGGGGAAACACCTGGTTTGACTATTGTTCACCTGTAGTTTGAATGCTGAACATTTGCCTGTTTAAATCATGAGACCAGTCACTATACAGAGATGTGCTTCTGAATGTGGACGATGTGTCTTCTGCTGCAGTTCTGCTTGTGTTGAGTGATGTAAACAACTGATCGATCTAAACTCTTTAAACGTCAAAATTGATGATTAGATTTTTTATGACACAACAGTGGTGAGTGTCATAATAAGTGTCCACCTTCTGCTCTTTGTAACTTAACGCGATCTTTCCGTTTTCGAGTTTTTGACATGATTTTGGAGTAAATCTTCGCAGTAGCGATTGGCCGCAAAGTAAAGCTACCGGAAATGTACAACCCCACATCCGGTCTCAAACCAGGAAGTTAGCATTTTCTCGTGCACAGGGTCAATTAAGTTTGATTCTAATTAAACTTATAATGCTGTTAAAAATCATCACAACACTTCTGACTCGC
Source organism: Neolamprologus multifasciatus (assembly GCF_963576455.1). Taxonomy (NCBI): domain Eukaryota; kingdom Metazoa; phylum Chordata; class Actinopteri; order Cichliformes; family Cichlidae; genus Neolamprologus; species Neolamprologus multifasciatus. The sequence goes on from NC_140454.1 coordinate 34,717,601, forward strand.
AGCTGCAGTCACGGATAAACTTGCGTCCCTCTGTTTGGGAGTAGCAGAGCGTGGATGCCGAGAGGAGCTCCAGCGTTTACGTTACTGACGGTTTCAAACAGACAGCCTGACAGAACAGAGGTAAGTTAATGTGTTTGTAAGCTAATCCGTAACTAACGTCCTTAGCTAGCTAGCTAGCTAGCTAGCTAGCTAACTTTACAAAACGAACTTTACAAAACGAGTTTCCGCTAGCTAGCTAGCTAGCTAGCGGAAACTCGTTTTGTAAAGTTCGTTTAGCTAATCCGAGCAGGTGAATGAATTTACCCTGACTAAGGAAATGAAGAGAAACGCCCGCTCAGTTACTAACTAACTACCGTTACTGTACTTTTAGACTGTAAGAGCAACAGGACTCTGCCTCAGCTCGTGTGCAGAGCTGATTATTAAATATTAGAATTCAACTTTATTGTCATGTCACAGGTACAGGGCAACGAAATGCAGTTTGCATCCATCCAGAAGTGCTTTAGTGATATATTACAATATATATTAGCAATAATATAGATATGTAAGTATATTACAGAAATGGGTCTGTTATGGTATGTTATAATGTACACAGTATGAAGTATGTTATGAATATTCTATAAGTATGTACAGGCTGTAGTGAGTACAAGCTATGTACAGGATATAAATATGAAAAACTTTACAGAAATCTGAGATATACAGTTATACAGAAATGTGAACTATGCAGGTTATAAACAGTTGTAGGATTAAAAATGATCGTATGTACAGAATGATTATTTACACAGAGCTATACAGTAGTGCAGTTAAGATCAGTGAGATATGTGGATAATTTCTGCATAGGCTATAAAGTGCTGGTTATGTGCTGAACTTTTACTCATATGCTACATATACCCAGGCAGCAGGTCACACACTGCTGACTCCGTATGTTGTGACCAGGGTGCAGCAGCAGACTGAACCAGGACTCAAACCTGCTCCATCATCTCATCTGTGCAGATCTCCATTTATACAGCACCGACAACTCAAAGGTAAACATTATATTAGAAAATCTGTTAGTGTATGAGGCTTATTTTAATGAACAGCTCTGTGAGCAGAACTGAATAAATGTAGGAGAAGAGCTTCAGATCCTGAGTGTGAGGACAGAGGATCAGCTGTATTTCAGATCTGAGGGATAAACCTTATATTTCAGTTTGTGATGGTTCTGTTGTCTTTGTGATTACAGGAGCCGTCCTCAGATTCAGACCTCAGCACCACCCAGTGACAGCAAACATCCATCATGTTCACCTGTTAACTGCACAACTAATGACAACAGTAAAAGGTTAAAGCACCACATGTGCTGTCAGTGAAAGCTGCAGCTGTTTATTGATAAAGTTAAACTCTGACTGTACTCAGCTGCATGAAGAGCACATGATGTTTTCTCTGACACAATTAAATAAAACCCGATGAAGGTCAAAGGTCGTCACTTGTATGTTGAACTAAAAACTTGTCGTCTGGGATCCTTTTTGTCTATGGGGTAGTCACTCTTCATTTTGTCATTTTATTGTATTCTTAAGTGTTCTTGGGTGTCTTGAAACACGCTTTTAAATAAAATGTATTATTATTATTACAGCTCGTGTCCCGGCTCGTGTTTCTCCTCTCTGGTTTCACTGGAAGTCATTTGGGACGTTTATTAACCACCTGGCCTGCCATCATGTGATCACATAAACACCTTTTAACTCCTCGCTGGTATTTTAATACGAGTTTAAGTGTAAGTCAGAGTGTACTCCATGCCTCAGGGAGCCGTGCAGCAGCCTTCCTCTTCGCAGTTTTCCTCCCTCGTCCCCATCATCCTGCTTCCACAGGCGTTAACCTCCCAGCCCCGACCGATGAAACACACGTTTACTGAAACATGGCTGGTGTTGCTGTTGTAATTAGATTTTCTTTGAATGAAAGCTCTCCCTCCAGACCCGCAGAGTATTCGGGGAGGAGCGAGCGAAGACAGAACACAAAGAAAGAGCAGAAGGGTTTAATGTGTTTTCATGTTCACGTCTCCTCAGGAAGCACCAGCTGAAGGGGAAGACTCCAAACTGGATCATGGCGTGCAACCAGACGTCACACCGGTCATGTGACCTCACACGGTTCAACCTGTTATTCATCGGCGACTTCGTGCTCCGGGTGCGAGCCACCGTGGACGGGCGGCACTCGGAGTGGGCGCAGAAGACGTTCTGCCCCTATGAGGAGGGTAAGACGAGTACTCGGCTTTCCAGGAAGTGTGACGTGCACATGCTGCAGCAGCGTGTGAGCTCACAGCCTTGGCACTGTATCGGTGCAACAGCCGAGAGCTGCGCTCAGTACAGATAAAGATCTCCAGCTTCAAACATCTGACTGTGAATCGTGCGTCCATGTGCGAGGCTCTCATCACTGCAGTGAATGAACCAGAATCAGCCAAGCAGTCACAAAGTCTGCAGGTGTTCACTAGTGATGTGTCGAAGCTTCGGAGCGTGTGTCGTAATCTCGGGAGTTTTTGGTAAGCGCGTATCGAGGCTTGCTTTGATTACGTCTGCAGTGGCGTTCGAGGCCTCGCGGGCAGTCCGTACCACGTGACTGATTCAGGAACTGGCTCGCCGGTTCGCGCCAGATTCGAAATAAAGGTCGTGTCCAAATTCATGGGCTGCGTCCTCCTGAGGCCGCATTTGAAGACCGATTACGTCACAGCGACGCGACGAAGGCTGTCCAAATTCATAGACTCCTCCGAATGCAGCCGACAAATGCGTCCTCCTTTTCCCCGAATTTGAAGGATGGGTCGGGTGTGTCCTTTGTGGCCCACCATATCCCAGAATTCATAGCGCGGCTCAGCCGAACTCCAGTTTCCAACAATGGCGGCCGCTACTAAGTTTTAAAATTACTCTTGCTAATCTTTCTGGGTCACAAAATAAACTTAACATATTTTCAGGCGAGAAAGTAGCTGTGTAAACATCAAATATCTGCTCGTTTATCAAGATGTCGCATATTTGCAAAAGTGCTTCGACGTTTTCGGAGACGTCTGTTACCCACCAGCTCGATAGCTCGCCGGGAGCTCGAGGGTCACTGGAGCCGTCGAGAACGGCACAACTCCCGCCACATCATTTTCAGATCACCACGGAGTTTCGCTGCTCAGGTTAAACGTGATATATAAGTCACTTAGACAACCTAAAAATGTTATTGTTGGGCTTTTTTCAGTGTTTTGTTTGTTCGTGAGTAAATCGGTTTGGCTGAGATTAAAGTTATTAGATTAGATAAAACTTTATTAATCCCCCGGGTGGGTTCCTCCTTGGTTTTCACACAGCTGACTAAACGTCAAACAGAAAACTGATTAAACAGAAGTGTGAGACGGTCGAGAGTTTACTCCAGTGTCCTGTTATATTTTAGACAGCAAGGAGCAGACGGCTGAGTTTATTAAACTCCACCGAGACAGCGGTGACGCTAATCAGAAGGCTAAACCGTCACATTTCACAGCCGTTTACTTCGGCCTACCCGACCTTCTGAGGACCCGGCCCACGTAGACCATGAAGGCCGGGTCCTCAGGAGGATGCAGCCCATGAATTTGGACACGACCAAAATGGGCAGCAAAACACAGCTGATTTCCACCATCACACTGTGTTGTGTGGATTACGTACGTGCTACATAGCTGCTTGAGCATTTCTTCTTCGATGGAACCAGCAAGGAAGATTTTTTTAAATCTCATCTCTCCTAATAAAGTGTGCACACAGTCATAAATATAATGAATGATAAGCACCATAATATAAATAAACAACACTACAGATCCTATAATCTGATTTCTGTCTTTTAGTTTATTAAAAAGTGAAGCGCCGCACACTAGTTTGTGTCATTATCCAGATGTACATGATTACAGTTACACAATCACACCAAAACTCTGTCCTGATAGTTTCCACTTTCTCTTTTGTATCAGACACACTGAGACAATATTCGGGATAAATAACCATGAAAACAATTTATTTATTCCATTTAGAGGTTTACACATCACATCATTATAATCAAAGACCCTGTTTCACTTGAATCGTCCACTTGATGGCGCAGTAGAGCAAATGAATCATCGCAATGCTTCGAACCATGAGTCGACCAATTGGTTCAGCTTCAGTTCATCACGAGGCTTCATCTCATCATCACTAGTGTTCATTACACATCCTGGGACCTGAGCTCACCTGTGTCTGAACCATTAGTGCAGGTATTTGCTTACCTGAGCCGTCAGTTTGTTCTTCCTCACATCTGCAAATATGCAAACAGCAGAGCTCTCTGCAGGTAGAGCAATACAACGTACGCCTGACGGCATGTTGCGGATTGGTGACTCTCAGAGAAGCTTCCTGAGATCAGGATGGTCCCTTCAGCTCCTGTTCAGACTGCGGCAGCAGCTGTGTGGGGAGTCTGCAGTTATGCAATGACGGCTTCAGCAGGGGACGTCTGAAGAGCCTCGCTGAGCTGAAGACGATCAGAAATGAAACCGTGAGCGAGCTTTTCAGCGTCTCGCTCGTCAGAGCTCTCACCGTCGCTGACTTCAGTCCAGTCAGAGTGAAATCCTGGTTTCTGTCTGTGTCCTCGGTGAAACTGTCTGCCGTCATGGTGGGAACCTCCCCAGCTCCAACCACGCTGGCATGACAGAGCTGTAGCAGATGGAGTGGACTGTTAGAGAAGCTGCAGCTTTTTATTGTGGTTGATTTTGTCCAATAAACACGTCTCTCCACATCTGTCCCCCTCAGCCTTCATCGGTCCACCTGATGTGACTCTTCATGTCACTGGGACATCTTTGGAAGTCAGCATTAAAGACCCAGTGTTCAAGCATTTAGCACTGAGGGAGACGTACACCTCGGCCACCTATAACATCACCTACTGGAAGAGCAGCTCGAAGGAAGAGGTGGGAACGCCGGTTTGTAGTTTGAGCTTCTAATATTATTAGAAGCTAACATTATGCCAGCTAATATTAGGCTCCAGTGTCCTAAAATCACACTTTCCCTCAGACAAACAGCTTGATTATGTTTTCATATCATACGAGAGTTCACAAAGCGTCTGGGTGCAACAATGTTAGATGCACAAGTAAAGTTTCATTAAACCAGCTAAAAGCAGCAAAAACAGCATTGCTAAGGACACTTAAGCATCAGCTCAACAACTCATGGCTGAGCTTCCCTGACTTGTACTGGCCTCCTGTCACAGAGCTTCACAGCCTCTTTCAGATTAAATAAAGGTGGCGGCGTCTCGCCCACCATTGACAGCTGAGGAACGGCGCACTGACAGCCGTCCACAGGCTTGGAGGTGGACGCGGTCCAAACAGTAGCAGGAATACGGCCACAACCATTATGATGTACAGTCCAAATTTCATGTGTTTGATCTCTCACAGAAGCATGTTTGTCCTACAGCAGCCACCGTAGTTCGAGCTATGCACTTAAAGTGTGAGGGGTATCCTAACAAGGTTCCAAGTAGAGCTTCAGCATGCAACAAGAAGAAATGTGAGACAAAACAACACTTAAACTGAAACAGGCTGTTTTACACCAGTTTAGGACCACATGCCTTTAAAAAGCCAAATCTGTGCAAAAATGTGGATTCATTTCATTTTCTGTCAGGTGGTCGCTGCCATGATGTTCTGATGGCAAAGGCAAAAAAAGCTTTCCCTTGTTGAACGTGGTCGGGTTGTTGAAATGCATAGGCAGAGTCTCTCGCAGCACGCCATCGCTGCTGAGGTGGGACGCAGTAAGACAGTCATTTGGAATTTCTTAAATCTTAAATAAATTCTTAAATGATCCTGAGGGTTATGGAAGAAAAAAGTCAAGTGGAAGACCCAAAGAAACGTCTCCAGCACAGGATCCAATTGGCTGTCCATCAACACACTGGACGATCCCCTTCTCTCTGGGGTGGAGGCAGGCGGACCACCTCCTTATCTGCAGTAGCAGGGAGGCCCCGCATCCCAGACCCCAATCCGACGGCCAGCACCTCCTCCCAGCCCTGACGGCTAACAGAACCGTAGTGAGTGAAGACCCCAAACCTTTCTACGGCCGCTCATATGTAGTGTTGCTGTGTGCTGTTCTAAAGTGCATTTAAAACACAGGAGAGCATGGTTCCTGCTTCCTCTCAGAGAGCAGCACGGCTCCTCCTGAAAACCCTCAGTGTCTATATGCATTTAAAATTGAGTGTAGGGCAATACAGGTGGGTTGGAATACACCGACCATCCTCTGGATGCTGTAAAACGTGCCCACCCCCAAGGCCCTATATGTATGTGTTATGAGAGTGTGAGTAATGTGGATGTCTAGGTTGCAGAATAAAATTGAGGCACAGGCGGCCAGAAGGGGACAGAGGGGGAGTGCCTCCCCTGCACCTTGGTGACATACCTGCACCCCAAGCCCTGCATGTGTGGGTGGGTGTGGTAGAGCGGGAATGGGGAGGGAAGAATGGGAGGGGCAAGCGGCCCCTCCCTGGGGCCAGCTCCCCCGCTGACCCCAGTAGGCACCCCCACATTCTGGAACCCACCAGGGCAACGGGACCCAGGCCCATCCGGACCGGGGCCCGTAGCAGCAGCACCGCCCAGCCCCACAGAGTCCGGGGCAGTCCACCCAACTCCACCCCAGAGAAAACTGCACCCACCCCATCATCCAATCATCTCCCAAACTACACAAGACAATAGACACCCAGGTTGAGTTCATTCTCCACCTCTCCTATATCTCTCCCTGGGGAGGGAACTCAAAACGAAGCCATCTATGTCCACTGTGAGCGACCATCTTTGAACAGAGGCGGGGCTTACGACACCAACTCTCTGCCATCTATAATCCAGTTTTGAGTTCCCTCCCCAGACGCCTTAACGCCCACTCACATCCTGGGTCATCTGACCTCAGGAAATCACATGATAAGGTGGGGCCAGGTTTCACAAAGAGCTCACCTGAAACTCTGGCTGATTGGGACCCACACCCAGTTCCACACCTTGGCTCAGGCGATTAGAGGATCATCAGGGGTCCTTTTGTCCCTCTGTGGGGGGAAACTCCCACTGGGCTTAAATCTGGGACTCTCCACCATTTGACCTTAGAACTGAAGAAGCTTCTCAGATGAAGGTGAAACGTCTTCAAGCAACTTAAAGAAGTCCAGACGCTTTTCTTTGCAAGCTCCTTTGACAAAGTTGCAAATAGAAATTTCCAGTTAACTCTGTCAAATGCTTTTTCTGCATCTAAAGAAAATATTATGGTTTCAATGTTTTTACTGCATGAGTAGTCTATTAAATTAAGTAATCTACGTGTATTTGTTGATGAGTGCCTACCTTTTATGAAACCAGTTGGGTCAGGATGAATTAAAAGGGGGGTTATTTTCTCTAGTCTCTTTGAGAGAGCTTTGCAGATTATTTTAAGGTTTACATTAATAAGGGATATTGGACGATTTACATACCCAGCGCAGCTGATACTCACCAGAATAATTTACTAAAATGATGCACTCCTGTTATTAAGTCCAGTTCAGTCTGTTAATGTTGATAATCGTTTCAAACGAACGTTAATAGGTGAGTTGCTGAGCCTAATAACTTAAATAACAAACTTGAAATGTACCCGTCCCATCTTTATTGTTTTTTCTCTGTGCTGTAAATCTTCTGTCCAAGAAGAAATCTGAGGCTGTTCTGAGAATGAGCTACCAAAGCTTTTTCTGAATAAATCAATAAAGATCCATTTATGGAAAGCTGTGATGAAGGCAGCTTTGTCTTTAATTATATTCAACAATATAACCTATTCGACCACTTAACACTAAAGTTAAGGTTATATACCTCATTTCTAGTAAGTGGCCCCTCCTATATTTTTATGTATGTGGCCCTCAGTGAAAAAAGTTTGGACACCCCTGCTTCAGTGGAACAACGGAGCTTCAGGAGATACACGGCCGATGGCTGTGTCCAGATGTTGCAGAGAACATCCCTCATTGCTGAGAGCCCTCGTCTGTGTGGGAACCACTGGGTTTCAGTAGGATAACGCTACAGTACACAATGCTGCAGGACAAAGGACTTCTTCCAGGAGAAAAACTCTTCTGGACCATTCTGCGTGTTTCCCTGATCTAAATCCAACTGAAAACCTTTGGGGATGGATGGCAAGTTTACAGAAATGGAGAACAGCTTCAGACAGTAGATGTCCTTGATGCGGCCGACTTCACCACTTGGAGAAATGTTCACCTCATGGAAACGCTGGCATAAAGCATGCCGCAACGAGTCTTTGAAGTGATCATCAATGACAGTGGAGCGCCTCATTACTGAGTTCATATTTGGAACGTGATTCGTGATTTGGAGGGTTTACCTTTTTTGAGGTGTGGTCCTAAACTTATGATGAGCTGTAAAACAGCCTGTTTCAGTTTAAGCGTTGTTTCGTGTCACATTTCTTCTTGTTGCATGTTGAAGCTCTACTTAAATCTTGTTAAGCTCCAGCCATGCAAAATATGATTTTTGCTATTTTTCAAGTGGTTTTAAACTTTTGATCTGGATTGTGTCAAAGAATAAAAACAGATACTGAAGACCTCTGACCTCCTCTCTGCTGCCTCCTACAGGTAAAAAAGATCCTTGAAACGAGGCAGGACCAAGTGGTTCTTAGTGACCTGGACCCGCTGAGCAAATACTGCGTCCAAGTCCAGATCATCTATGACATGAATCCCAGACCGGGCGAGTACAGCGACGTCGTCTGTGAGCGCACCGGTGACGGTAGGCACCGCCGTCAGACAGCCGTCACAACTGCTGAAGGTGTCGCTGATGGGCTCACCTGCTGCCGTGTGGTTTTCTTACAGTGGATGCAGCTCCGTGGGTGGCGGCCGTGGTGGCGTGTTTGGTCATGGCTGTGGTGGTGGCTCTGGTGGTGACTCTGGTGGTCTACTGGAAACAAATCTCCAAGTTCCTGTGCCCAGAAGTCGTGCTGCCACCACACTTTAAAGAGGTGTGTGTCCAGCCCCCTCCGTCTCTGCTGCCTTTCAACCCCTTCATCTACCCGGTCTCGCTGTCCTCTGAGCGGTGCGACCACGTCAGCATCATAGCAGACCACAGGACTGAGGAGGAGGAGCAAGGAGGGTGCAGCACAACCTGATACCTCACAGGATGGGGGCTAGGAGGAGCAGGAGGAGGTGGGATGCACTTTAAAGACTCTGAGAATCGGCCTCTGACTGTGAGGTTTTAGAGCTGTGAACTCTGCAGCAGTGAAGTGATGAAGACGAGCAAGAACAGGTGAAGCAGACCCAGGTGAAGCTGGCCCAGGTCACGCCGCAATGCATTGTGGGAGCACGCCACCGTTTTAGCAGGCCGCGAATCAAAACAAACACACTGTGTTGGAAGGAAGATTGCTATGAACCATACAAAGCAGCTCAAAAGAAAAAGGACGTTATAGAGAAAGATTGCATTGGAAGTGTGGACCCGTATGAAATACGGCTGTGGAGTAGAAACCCTGAACCGCTATTGACTTCGCTTAGCCTGATCTATTCTCGTTCCTTGTCTGTGGAGTCAGCGCATACACGGCGAACCAATTTCGCCATTATAACTCTCTGGAGGCGCACATCCACCAAGGATCGGGTACAAGATTTGGCAATTATTAGACTCCACATTGTCAATATGCCGTCATTCAAACAAAGGTAAGTCAGCTCGAGTACTGCGAGTAAAATGCGTTTGATTTCCCTGCAAACGTTCAGATTAGTGCAGCATGAATTCATTCATGAGGGGAAATTACAGTGAGAACATGTGGAGGCTGTTAGGTGGATACACATCTTGCTTCCGTGTTTGTGTGCTGTCATTAAAAATATATTCTATTTTGGTTTTATACATCGATTAATGACCTGCAGAATCTCCTTATCATATTAAGTGATTCATAATTGTCACTTAAAGTCGAACTTTATGCTTTCGCCATCTCTAAAGTGATGACATCCTTGCATTACATACTTTAAGTTCATATTTTGCTGGCAGATTTAAAACAACAACAACAAAAAAACAGGCAGATTTACACTTTAACTTGCAGCTTTCTATAGATGGATAAAGAAATGAAAAATTACATGTATGTGCCAACTTTCTAAACACTTTAAAGCAAGTTAATTTAAAGACAAGAACTGAGCCAAGGCCGACATAAATGTGTTTAATCTACTTTATCGTAAATGTAACAAAGTGTTTAGAAAGTTAGCACATACATGTAATTTTTCATTTCTTTATGTGTCCATCTATAGAAGGCTGCATGTTATAGTGTAAATCTGCCTGTTCTCTGTCAGAAACCTGCCTGCAGAAAATGAACCTAAAGTATGTAATGCAAGGATGTCATCACTTTAGAGATGGAGAAAGCATAAAGTGACAATTATGAATCACTAAATATGATAAGGAGATTCTGCAGGTCATTAATCAAAGTATAAAACTAAAATAAAATGTATTTTTAGTGACACAGGATACAAATATGGAAGCAAGATGTATAATTAGGATTATTTATAATAAATATGAATAAATCATTGCAATTTCTTTAACCATAGAGAATAACTAAATCCTTCAGGACAATGTCACATCAATGCACTGAACTCACTGTGTTTTCCCTCTAACAGCCTCCACATGTTCTCACTGTAGTTTCCCCTCATGAATGAATTTCTGCTGCACTAATCTGAATGTTTGCAGGGAAATCAAACGCATTTCACACGCAGTAATCGAGCTGACTTACCTTTGTTTGAATGACGATTTGTACGCGCTGACTCCACAGATAAGGTAGGAAAATATATCAGGCTACGTCAGTAGCGGCTGGTCTTCAGGGTTTCTACTCCACGGCCGTGTTTCATACGGGTCCACATTTCCAATGCACGCTATTTTCTGCAAGTACCGCCGCTTCGCCTCTGGACGCAATCGGTCTCTATACCGTCCATTCTCTTTTCAGCTGCTTTTAAGCATCTTGTCGTCGTCGTTCCAGCACAGTGTGTTTGTTTTGATTTGTGGACCCGGAAAATGGCGGCACGCTCCCACAATACATTGCAGCGTGACGTCAACTCCAAAGCCCTGAGATTGAAAATGTGACGTCATTCAGGGCTAAAACCGCAAAGGATTCTGGGAACGAGTGGCAAGAGGCACTAGCGCACGCAGGCTTTCACATGAAAACAGTCACACAGCGATAAAAAGAAACTGGCAAAAATGGCAAGAAGCTGTTGTGTTATTAACTGCAACAGCCGGTCGCACGACAGCCACGGGAAGCCGACGGGTAAAGAGATTGGTTGTTATCGGATTACGTCGTTGAAGAGAAATGGTTCGAGCCATGTTTCCGGACTAACAAAGAGGCGACGGATGGCCTGGATTGCAGCCATTCAAAGAGCAAATATAACGTCCCAGAACATCCAGCTCACACGTGAGTCTGCTCCAAGCATTCCCACAAAGGTCAGTCTTCTGTTGTAGTTAATACGTAATTGTTGATGTAGGTTACAAATAAGTCTCATATTGATTTGAATTGAATTCGTTGCTATGCTGCTTTGTTCACTGGGGCTTTGCGGGCCAATGTTTCTTGTCTTTTGTAGGAAAACCAGCCAACAAAATGCAGGAATGTGATCCAGACTGGGCCCTCTATCAGCCTGGGTCAGACCGAGTTTAAAGCTGCTTCCACAGTGAGATCTGATCGGTTAAGAGAGCGAGATCAAAACAGCCATGAAACGTCCGCATATATGTGCTCAAGTGTTGTATTGAAGCAATCAAGTGATGAATAACTGTTTTCCAGTATGTTGTTTTGCATTGGGTTTTTTTGTTGATTTGTTTTTCACTGAAGCAGCTAATAAAGCTGATGGATTTTTACAATGTTGCCTCTTTCTTGTCAGATTCTACAACAGAATGAAACAATAATGCCAGTTATAAATAAAGACAATGAATTGAATGAATTATGAAACACTCATTTTTTTTTCTATTGGATCTGAAAGTGTTGTGTAACACTACAACCTGAAACAACAAATAGATGCTTTTGCCTGTTCAGGAGATAAAGGAAAATAATTTAACAACAGCTGTGAGATGGAATCGTCCAAATCACCAAAGTCAACTGGACCTGGGCTTGTTGCAGAGATCTGAAGTGTATGCACTAAAACAAAAGAAGAAGCCATGGGACTATTTCAGGTGTTTCATTCAAGTCCCACCAGTGTGTGTGTCCACACACACTGGTTTACTCAAGACTCGAACTGCAATGTGTTCCAGTTTTTACTGGTATGGCATGTCGGTTGACATTGGGAATTGGGTATGCATTTTTAAAGTTATATATAGTATGTTAATAGTGCACCAATAGAATGCATAGTTATCCTGCAGACCCGTACCAGATTTCAGGATGATGTACAGTAATTAACACTGTTTCGACACTTGATCGAGTATTTTTTTATAGAACATTTGCAATTTTGTTGTTTAATTAATTGCAATTGTTGGATAATATAAAGCTCATTCAGTATGTTTAAGGTCCTGGCTTGTGACCAGTGTCAAAAAATGGGAAAACCATTGGCTGCTGTGCAACCACTGCAGTGTATAAAGGTAAATATCAGTAGAAAATAGTCATGTTATCATGTACATTATATATTAATGTGATTCTTTTATCATTGACAGGTGTCACATGTCTGGGAGCTAATCGGAGTAGATCTAGTGGCTTCCAGTACATCATTTAGTTATTAATTTGCATAACTGGGGGGCAATTGTGGCTCAAGAGTTGGGAATTCGCCTTGTAATCGTTTGAGCCCCGGCTTGGACAGTCTCGGTCGTTGTGTCCTTGGGCGAGACACTTCACCCGTTGCCTACTGGTGGTGGTCAGAGGGCCCGGTGGCGCCAGTGTCCGGCAGCCTCGCCTCTGTCAGTGCGCCCCAGGGTGGCTGTGGCTACAACGTAGCTGCCATCACCTGTGTGTGAATGTGTGGATGATTGTGTATAGTGTAAAGAGCTTTGGGGTCCTTAGGACCAACTAAAGCGCTTTACAAATACAGGCCATTTACTTTGTTGTGAAGCTGTTTCTTGCTCAAAGCGTTTTTCTAAGTTTTCAGTGGCACAAACTATTGTAATTTTTAATTTATTAACTTTTTCTTTAGATTGTCAACATTTCTGCACAGAAAATACTGCTCATAGACCCCATGGGGAATGAAGGTGTTTATGACAGGAATCTGTGCAACTGGAGGAATGTATGATACTGAGATATTATTCTTAGATAAAAACATTTCTTGTTTCATTACAAACGTTTTTGTTCAACTAGGAATTTTCTGAGGATGAGGCCATGAAGACACCATAGAGTGGCAGTTACAGACTATGCAACACAACGAGCAACAGGATTCCAGCAGTTTACTGTTAAAGGTAATTCTTATTCAAATGATTCCATTTCTTGTTAGCTAGAATTAAGACTTTAAGTGAATTTATTTTGGTCAACAACAACAACACATCATTTTACAGAGAAGTACAGTACAGTAAAGAAAAAGGAATAGGCTGAAGCCTTGTGGCTTATAATTATCCTATCCTTTACCTAATTAAGACTTTACATTCTAATTATGATAAATTTCAGATTGCAGAACACTACCTTGCTTTTGGAGAGGTCAGTGAGGTGTGAACCACTACAGAGGCAGTTGTGCTGGAGCGAATGCAGATAGCTTGCACACTGTTCCAAAAAATAGTAATGTCAAAGTATCTTACTGTATATTTTACAGTTTTGCACTGTCGTTCTAAAATATCATTAACTTTACATAAGTAGGCTGTGATTTTACATGTCAAAGGTAAAATAACATAACATCACTGTAAATATAGTAAAACACAATTTACTTGTTTTTTAAATTTTTTTTTTTTGTACATTTGCATATTTAGATTGTAAAAATAATTCACAAATGTATCATGACTTCACAAATATCTGTCCGTTATTTGAAAGATTGAACTGTTGAAATGTAATGCCATGGAAAAGTATATTGCCGCATTCATTGACTTTGTTTATAGATAATTTCATTGTTTGATCACGTTAAAATGTTTCTAATTTAATGTCTAAAAGCACTTGAAAAAGGCAGAATCCCATGTGAAATTAGCGCAACAAACTGTATTGTCATTACTGGAAATAACCGTATTTTTATGAGAAAGTTATTTTCTGTTATTAAACGGTTGTATTTTGGCGCCCCAGCTGCCAGAATATTACCGTGTTTTTTAACAGTGCACCGTCCTTGAAAATGGAGGTAAGTTCGGTAAAGTCCTTATCACGTTAGAGTGCGCACTTCCAATTTAAATAGTGCTCTTCAAACACTTTCAGATAAGACCCTTCTCAAAGTCTAATTAAAAAATCAGGAGACTAATTTTCCATGAAGTATATTTGGAAAAAATGTACTATTTTAATTATTCAATAAATAATGTTTGATTAAAACGTAACTATGAATGTGTTTGAGGGAACGCTGAGGACTGCTGCGCTGTTTGCTCCATGTTAGATGCTGACGCTGACCGCAGCATGATTGAAATGGTAAAGCAAAAGAAACACATAAGTCTCAGTATCATTACTTGCTAATCATGTTTAAAATGTTGACTGATAGTATTCACCAAACAGAATATGAGTTTTTTATTTTTCACGTGGTGTGTCCTAGGATGCTAAAGGCGTGTGCTGCTGAACTTGGAGAGCCGCTACGAGTCTTCAACCTCCAACAGAGGCTGAGGTCTTTTAACATCTGCAGGAAGCTCCTGAGGATGTTTTACCAGTTGGTGGTTGAAAAACTCCTTTGTCCCACATCATCAAACTGTTTAACTCCTCTCTGGAAGGGAAAGCGAGGGGATACAGGGCGGGAACAACTGAGCTGTGGTGCCTTTTCACTGCAATATTTGTAATATTTTTTCTTATATTTGGCTGTGAAATAATCACTGTGACTCACTCAAATGTGGAATCCACTGGTATTCCCATTTATCCATAATAATAATGGAATGGATTTATATAGCACTTTTCAAGGCACCCAAAGCTCTTTACAATTCCACTATTCATTCACTCTCACATTCACACACTGGTGGAGGCAGCTACAGTTGTAGCCACAGCTGTCCTGGGGCAGACTGACAGAGGCGAGGCTGCCATATCGCGCCATCGGCCCCTCTGACCATCACCAGTAGGCAGCAGGTGAAGTGTCTTGCCCAAGGACACAACGACCAGGACAGAGAGCCCGGGGATCGAACTGGTGACCTTGAGTTACAGATACGCTTCCCAACCCCCTGAGCCACGGTCGCCCCCATATTATATACTCTGCATTTATACATGTGTTATATGTATATATGGTATATTTATGCTTAAATCCTTACTCTCATTCCCCTTTATTGCATCTGTAACATGCAACTTCTGTCGGTGCTGTGCTACTGGAAAGGAGGAACCCACCTGAGGGATTAATAAACTTTCATCTAATCTAATCTTTACGCTCAGCAGACTGGACTCTCACACACACATCACTATAAGACTGGACTCTCACACACATCACATCACCACACGCACCACCACACATTTCCTATAATTTCCTATAATTTAGAATCTTTATAATCTCTCTCTGCTGTTTGCACATTTTTATTTATTTTTATTTTTACTGTAAATTCCTAAATTAATTTGTAAATTTTGTAGTAAATTGTAAATACTGTAAAACTTTTTTCTGTCATTTAATGGTCGGGCATTGCGCAGCTACAAGCATTTCACCCCCATGTCATACTGTGTATGGTTGTGTGTGTGTGACAAATAAAATTTGAATTTGAATTTGAATTTGAGTTCCATGAAACCCATGAAACTACAATAAACCACAGTCTGATCATCCAACAACAGCTGACACAGCAGAATATCAAGCGTTATATAATATGTAATGAGGAGGGGGCTCAGCTGTTCATATGGCTCAAAGACGACTCCTCAGCCAGGCCTCATTGCAAAGCCCTGTAGCGCCACCCTGAGGCCCCAGTCCTACCTGTACACGGGCAGCGGCTGTTGAGGCCAGCAGGAGACACATGTTTGTGTCGTGCTCGCACACTTCAGCTGCATTTATGGATCATTTGAACCCTCCTTTATTTATTTTGTGCATCTCGATGATGTTTTATTCTGCCGGGCTGTTCTTTTAGTCCGGCTCTCAGACTAAAGGTCAGCTGTTACATCACACACATGTTTTTTACAGGCTACTGACAAAAAAACAAACACTTAACCACATCCTCACGGAAAACACAGAAATGCAGAACTTCAGCAGCACAGGAAGTTTTTTTTAGTCGTTTATTTATCCAGGTAAAAAAAAAATCATTTCCAACAGAGTCCTGGTGTTATGAAGGAAGAAAGGCTCAGAGTTTTAAGTTGTTGCCATCACGGGCTCATCTGATTAGAATGAGAATAAGCAGTCATCAGTCCTTTATAGGATTCTCCTTTTATTCTCAGAATCAATAAGGAAAGACACACGGAGTGCTAACGCTGAAAGGAAATAAAGTGTGATTTAAGTCACTCAATAACTCAAAATAACACATGAACTCAGGAGACTCCAACAGAAACTCACCTCAGCTGCTGTGTGAGCGAAGAGTGAGCTGTAGGTGAGTGCAATCAAGGGCAAACACCACACCCAATCAAAGGTGAGGAAAAGAAACAAGGTGCATGTGGTGAAGTGAGTGTGTTGAAAGGTGAGTCTTTACAACACCTGGCATCACGTCAAATATACACGTACCACATAAACACATAACATTTAAAACAAATACAATATTTCATACAAACATCTGAAAAATATACAATAACAGATCCTTAAGAGCGACATTAAAAACAATCACACTGAGTAAAAGAGTTGTTCTCTCGTTCCTTTAAGATGGAGGGAGAGCCTTCAGTTTTCAGGCCCCTCTTCTGTGGAACCAGCTTCCAGTTTGGATTCAGGAGACAGACACTATCTCTACTTTCAAGATTAGGCTTCAAACTTTCCTTTTGCTAAAGCATATAGTTAGGGCTGGACCAGGTGACCCTGAATCCTCCCTTAGTTATGCTGCAATAGACGTAGGCTGCCGGGGATTCCCATGATGCACTGGGTGTTTCTTCTTCACTCACTATGTGTTAACAGACCTCTCTTAAACAGAGTCTATTTTAGTTTCATGATCTGTAATGAAATGATCTAAATCATTTATAAAACAAACGACCTCTACACCTGATCTTAAAACCTATTTTGTCACATCTAAGTTGTAATTGGAACATGAGATGAAAATGCAAGTTTTCTTTTCTTCACTGTTACTTGTGTTGTTGCAGGATGGGGTTAAAATCATATTTTCCTGGGTATGAGCCGGGCTCCTGATCCCTCAGCTCCCAGTATGAAGTGGTTTAGTGGTGTTCTTCTCACAGGCATCTGTGTCACCTTCCCTGAAGCTGCTGGTTTCATCTTTTAAACTGAAACAATCTTTGCTTTCCAGTAAAATTCCTTTTGTGTCTCGTTTGTCCTGAAAAGTTTATCTGGCTGTGTTTCCTACTGACGTTGGAACTGTGACAGTTTCAGTATGGGTGTTGAGGACAGCGTGCATACTAGGGCTGCCTCGATTAATCATGATTACGTCGACTATCAAAATCGTCGATGACTAATTTAATAGTCGACGTGTCGTTTGAAGCTTTGTAAGATCACAAAAGACGCAGGAATAAGTAGTAGGATTTAAGAGTGTAATAACGGACTGAAACAGAAGATGGCAGCACTGCATGTACAAGGATGCCAGCTGCCGTTAAACCCCGAAGAAGAAGAAGCTGTGTCCGGTATCGTAGCTGTGTCCAAATTCAGGAACCGCATCCTCCTGAGCCGCATTTGTAGGTCGATTACATTACAGCGACACGAAGAAGACGGTCCAAATTCAAAGACTCCGACAAATGCGCCTTTCATTTCCCCAGATTTGAAGTCGGGTCAGGTGTATACTTTGTGGCCCAAACTATCCCAGAATTCATAGCGCAGCCCAGCTCAGTTTCCAACAATGGCGGCAGCTAGTTAGTTTTAATATTACTCTTATTATTCTTTCTGGGTCACAAAATAAACGTTGAACATATTTTCAGGCGAGAATGTAGCTGTGTAAACCTCAAATATCTGCTCAGTTTATCAAGACACCACATATTTTCAAAAGCGCTCCGACATTTTCGGAGACGTCTGTTAGCCACTAGCTCGATAGCTAGCCGGGGGCTAGCCTAACTAGAGCCGTGAGAGCACCGGACTCCCGGCTAATCGTTTTCAAACCCACCGCCGTCTTTCGCTACTCAGGTTAAACATGATATATAAGTCACTTAGATAACTTAAAAATGTTATTGTTTGGCTTTTTTCAGTATTTTATTTGTTCCTGAGTAAATCGGTTTGGCTGAGATTAAAGTTATAGTTTTTACACAGCTGAACAAACATCAAGCAGACAGCTGATTATCAGAAGTGTGAGATGCTCGAGAATTTACTCCGGTGTCCTGTTATATTTTAGATAGCAAGGAGTTTATTCAACTTCACCGAAACAATCTGCAAATTTCATTAAAATTTAATAAACTATCATCTTGTCTTTATTTTTAGTTAGCACAGACCTGAAACACTTAAAGCTGTAAGCTAATGATAGTTATATAAGAGCAGATGCTGCTGGTGCAATAAGCTGTTCGTTTTATGTCCAATGGATGATGATCTGATTAGTCGACTAATCGCAAAAATAATCGGTGACTAGTCGACTATCAAAATAATCGTTTGTGGCAGCCCTAGTGCACACACAGTTCTGGAAGGCTAAGCAACTTGGAAAGAAATGTGTCTGGACTTGTTGCTTGAAGACGTTTCACCTCTCATCCGAGAAGCTTCTTCAGTTCTAGGGTCAAATGGTGGAGAGTCCCAGATTTAAGCCCTAAGTGTCCCCCCAGAGGGTCATGGACCCCCGCTGCTCCTCTACCTAATCACATGAGCCGAGGTGTGAAAACAGGTGACTCTGTTCAAAGAGGGTCGGAGAACAGAGGCGGTGGCTTATGACACCAACTGTCTGCCATTTATAATCCAGAACCTTCACAGACACAGTTCTGGAAGGTTCTCCGTATTTAGCTGAAGGGTTTCTATATCAGACCCTCGGTCTGTAACCAGCCTGCAGAAATGTGGACTTAGATTTATTTCACAATCTAAACTATGAGTCTGGATCATGAAACCTGATATGTGTCTTCATTTGATTATAATGAATTCAAACGCTTCCCGTTGATAGCACAACAAGACACTGAAATTCTTTAGTCCTCTGTTTAATTTTGTGGGAATATTTACATAAATCCTGCAGCAGCGGTTTGTAAGAAAAGAAGGACACATTTATAAAGCTCCATATTTCTGAAGCATCACTCTCACACTGACCGACCATGAAATCCTTTAGTCCAGCATGGAAATCACAGATAACTTATTGTGATGCATCAAACGGTGCACCTTTATGACTGGTAAATATTAAATCCAACTGCGCACGTGCTGCTTTTCAGCTCTGAATTCTTTAGACAACAGATCTAAAAGTTTGTGTTTTTTAAGAGTGCAGGTCAAAGGTCAGAAGCACAGATGCAGTTGTTAAGTCATCACGTACTCATGTTTTTAACATGTTTTGTATTTTGTTCTATTTAATCTGAACAAGCCCCTAAAAACAGTCAGTGATCACTGTCAGCCTCTCTCGGTTTTTACCACCACTGTTCATTTTGAAGCTCAGTTTTTAAACCCTCACGATGTAAAGCCCATGCAGCAGTATATTAATGACTAACCTCGTATTGTGGATGGATTATCTCAGTTGTTCTCCTGACTGAAGTTTGGTCCGTTTACAGCATCCTGCCATGCGATTGTATTTGTCTCCAACCATCCGGAACCCTCACGTTAACTTTTATCGAGGGGAAAAAAGTTAGCGTTCATCCTCCAGCTTCACTGTGTTTATGTTATGCTAACATAGCTGTGTAGCTAGCGATCACGTAGCACATCATTATATACCAGCTAGCCCAACTTCAGTAACCCTACAAACGTCACTGCTGGTTAGTTTTCTGTCTTCATTTATGTTGGAAGTGACAGCAGAGCTGTACGTTTGAATTTTTCAGAAATCTCTCAGTCAGAACATGCTATATCATGTTTAGGTGGAAGCTAGCGAGCTAACATCTTGCTAATGTCTAACTCTGTTAAGTTTAATAAATCGTGTTTTCATGGATGCCTGGATGTTAAATTTAATTTTTACACCTGGTAAAGCAGCAACACTGATCATTTTTTATTACAGATTAAAGAATTTAGACAGTTTTTAACTCTCAGTGATGCTGTAGTGACCAGTGACACAGTCCCAGACAAGACAACAACAACGGCGCAGACGCGTCTCAGACCGGACGTTGATTGAGGCCCCGCCCATTCTTTTATTTTGAAAACCACGCCGGAACAGAACAGAACAGAGAGAGAGAGATACGTGCCGTGCCGAGTCAGTCCGATCCGTGAGTCGTTGAGTCTGTCGGCGTGGAAGTTTCTCGGTCCGTGGGTCTTGTCAGCGGCGCGATGTCCGCCGTCCCCCGCCACAGCCTCGCTCTTCTTCACGGCCTCCTCCTCCTCTTCTTCTTCTGTGGTAAGTCCCGCAACTGGCTGCGTTAGCATAGCATGCTAGCCTCGGTCCGTGCTGCTTATTTACTTAATTTTCTTCGAAACTACAGAGCGAGGCTCACCTGTGTGCCGCGTGGGTCTCTCACCTGCCCGCGGTGGGGTTTATATTTGAGATTAAAGGATCGTTTTAGCCCGCAGCTGTTTGTGTGTGCGTGCGTGTGCGTGTGCACAAACGGGAAGCAAACGGGTTAAACTGGCACAGACTGGCTCGGTGTCACAGTCAGGAATGTCAGGTTGGTGGGGCCGAAGGCTCTACGAAGCAGACAGAGTGTGTTAAAGTGGATAAAATGAGTGTGTGTGTGTGTGTGTGCGCGCAGGCAGCTCTGGCATAAATCAGCGGTGACTGTTATTGGAGTGAAAGCTGTAATCATAATATTTCTGTGCGGTGACACATGATCAGAGAAGCCTGGGTGTTCGGGACATGAAATCGATCATGTTTCACAGTGGGGGGGATTCCCTCTGTACAGGCGTCCCACGGGGGATTTTTACAGTGTATTTACCGGATGAAATGTATGATAATATTTCCCAGAGCAGGTTTGGGATGTGCGCTTCGTCTCATGTTATGATTGTGCACAGAGACACGAAGATGCGCCTCGGGCTGCTGGACTGACTCACCTTTCACTTTGTCTTTCAGGATTCTTTAAACCTGAGATAACGGAGATAAAATAAGAGTTTTTATTCAGAGTCTTGCTCGTAAATACAGTATTACAGTAAATATACTCCAAGTATTGCATTAAAGTTGTACTTTGTGTGCGCGGTGTTTTCAGTTTGTTGCCTGATATTGATGAGTGCGGCGTGTCCGTGAGCTTTGATGGCGTCTGTGTTTACGGGAAACTGATCTGAGCTCACTGCAGTTCCTGATTGTCTGTTCCTCATAGCTGCTGGATGATGTGAAAGAGCTGACAGGAGAATGAACTCGTGGTGTTAAAGTTTCTGCAGAAATCATCTGTTCCTGGTAAAAATAAATGGAAAGAGGTCAGGGATTTACTCAGGGACAAAACGATTTGACAAACAGCATAAAAACGTCGTGTTCCACTTCCTCTCTCGCCGCTCTCTTCTGCTTTTCTTTGAAAGACTGAGGCTGTGTTCACACTCAGGATAAAGATTGTCGAACAGCACCCACAGAATGAAAATAAACCTGCGTGACTCTGAAACCAAACATGGAGGAAAAAGCGAAGGCTGTTCCTGTTCCTACGTTTGAAGCATCAGAGCGGCTCTGAAACAGGCAGCAGGCTCAGCGTGCTCTGGTGGAAACGGTGACGGTCAGGAGGGCTGCCGCTCCTCTGCGTTATTGCGCTGACCAGCTCACCACAGCCTTTCGCAGGTGTGCCGACGGTGGACAAACCCCATGATCTGCTGGACGCCCACCATCATGCCACAAACAGGAACTTCAGATGAAGCAGTTGTTCCACACCGCTCACACCTCTGGAGCTGGAACCCTGTGGATCCATTTTAATCAGAGTTCAGCAGGTCCTCGTTCAGCTGCCGGGCGTCTGAGCTCGTTTGACCGGAAGCTGTCAGAAAGGAGGGAAATGATCGAGTGGAAAGTCCTCTTCGCAGCAGTTATTCTTCCTTCACCCTTTATGTGACAGAAACTAGAACCACAGGAGTCCGATGTGTGTCCACTCTGAGAAATCAGGCGATAAAGAAGGAAAAAACTTTATTAACCGCCCTGATGCTGTGAAGACGCTGTGAGAGCACGCCACTCTGACAGACCTTCTTCTGTCTTGTCTGTTTTCTTTTTGTTGTCATGTATCTGTTGTGTGACTGCTGTGTGCGAGCGACACACACCTTTTATTGGGGTCAATAAATTGACCTGAATGAGTAAAATGGATAAAATGGATCAGAGCTTTGAATAGAGGCTCACAGAAATGAGGCTGTTCTTCAAACAATTCTGTTTTTATGCCGGCGTCATCCAGCCCCACAGGTTCTTCCACTCTCAGTGTGATGCATATTTGTTTAGTGTGCACACCTCAGCCTTTGTCCTGTGTGTGTGTGTGTGTGTGTGTGTGTGTGTGTGTGTGTGTGTCATATCAAAATGTGTGAGTACATCATTTCAACAAAGTCTTCATTTCGTGTGTTTCCCTTTAGTGATCACAGCTTCTACTGGTGTGTGAGGGTCGGCTCATGCAGTGTAAGGTGACTGGTCAATAACTGGTCAATAACTGGTCAATAACTGGTCAATAACTGGTCAATAACTGGTCAATAACTGGTCAATAACTGGTCAATAACTGGTCAATAACTGGTCAACAGTCGGCCAGTGTGAGGCTTGGTGGTGCTTTATGGTTTAACGGGGCCATAATAGTTTTACAGGGAGTCATTTAGAGTCGGTCAGCCTGGATGAACCTGCAGGACTCTGACTTCATGACGAAGGTAAGCGGTGCTGTCATGACAGGTTCCCAGTGGTCACATGGGTTTAGTACTGATGTGTTTCAGATGGCTGCTGCTGTAACGCACAGCTCTCCCCGTCAGTGTGTGTCTAGTATTTGTGTGCAGACTCTGGTGCTGTGTGAGCTGCTGATGGTCGTGTGGATTCACTTTCATTTCACTTTGCCTCAGTGTGTTTCTCTCTGATTCATGACTTGAGTTTCACTGTGAGTCTGAGGCCACGCCTGTGTCAGTGGCGTGTCTCTGCAGGCTGAAGGACACTTCCCTTGCTCACCTCAGGCACAGACAGTTTCCTGTAGTTGTGTGCTTGCGGTGGTGAAGGCTGGCACGTCGTTACTCGGGGCGGTGAGCCGACGCCCTTTGAGCCGACAGTTTCACCTTGAAGTTGTTCTGCTTTGGATTCGCATCAGTAACACGTTTAGCGCACAGACCCCCCACACTCAGCTCCCCGTCACTGCACTGCAGTTAACTCACATACACCATCAACATGTCCACGCTACACTCGCTTCGAGTACGTTTGATGCTTGCAATGAACTTCCTGTGTTTCTGGTCCTTCCAAAGTTCAGCAGGGCTGAAAAACGTCAGCTCTGAGGAAACCATCGAGTCAGCTTTAAAGCCGCTGCAGGAGTCCCGTCTGAAGCCTGTGTTTGTTAAAGCAGCTGTGAGCAGCTGTGTGATGCTTCCTTTATATCCTTTAGATTTCTTCTGCTGCGGACAAAAAGCTCTGCTGTGTGTCTAAAAGTGGTGAGAAAATCAAACCAGTCAGTTCTGTCCCACAGTCAGTGATTTCAAAGCGGCAGCGCGTTGAAGATGAAATAAATGTTGGTGACTTCCCAGGAGCGCTCAGGCTGGGCCGCTTTCACAACCCAGCGCTGGTACCTTCTCAAAGTGCATTGTGGGTAAACTTTGAGGCTCTTTGTCTGCTCGGAGCGTCGTCAGGCAGATGATCCTCACCGCTGAATAATCTGAGTGGCTGTGATCCTGGGGGATTATTGTTTTGTTGCTGTGGCCAGCACATCTGGATCCAGGTGTGGGGGAAGCTTTATCCACACTTCCTCCTTCACTCTCACAAATGCTCATATTTTTATTCTGCTTGGAAACACCTGTGCTTTATTTGTGTCCCTGGGGCTGCTGGGTAAATAATCACTCTCACTCTCGGTGTGGTCATGTTAGTCGCAGCACTTCCTGTTCCTCGGCAGACGCTGTGCTTGTGTTTTTACTCGATGTGCAGACGCTTGTTTTCGTGGCTGATACGATTATTGTTGTTCTGATCTAGGTCTGTTTGATATAACGATATATATCAGATGATGATATAAAAACATCTGTCGTTTCATTTTACGCTATCGTTTGTTTCGTGGTGTAAAATAAACTGTTTACAGCAACATTTTTCATGGTTTGATGGTGACTGTAGTTATTATTAATTTCTTAAAGTTCTCTCTTATATTTAATATAACCACACTACGGACGGACAAGCACCTGTTTTTATGCGTTGTCGTTAGCAACAACGACGGTAACACCATCGCGTGTCCGCTTGTTTATGTTCCACATAAACCTTTCACAATAAAGCTTAAGATCCTGTTGAGACTTTTCAAAATAAACTGAACCACGTGAAAGAGCAGATTATTTACGGATGAGAAGTAAAAAAGACGTCAGGTGCTAAAAAATAAACCTTAGACTCAAACGTTAGAACAGGCTTTTCCCCGCAGCACGCCGTGTAAGAAATACAAAGAAAACGGCGCCGTTACAACTTATGTCTAAAAATGTATCGTTTCATGCATCGGTTAAAACACTCGACCAGCTACATGACGCCCAGCTGGAAACACTTCACACAAGTCGAGCTGCTGAGATTCACAGAAGTTACAGAAATTGTTACATTTCTGTGATTTATATCGTTATCGGACGATAGATGTTTTATATCGGGAGATGAGATTCTGGTCATATCGCACAGCCCTAATCTGATCACAGCCATGTGGACCTGATTTACAGCTGCGGGGCCAGCAGCTAAGGATGAAGGAACAACATAAGGGTCATGTGACAAGTTGATGGCTATTTTTCAAAATAAAAGCCTCTCTTAGTTATAGGACCTAGGGATGGATAATTGGGGAGGGAATCAAACACTGGGTTCATGTCCCAGACTGAGGTCACAATGACCACCTGTGGACACCTGAAGACAGAGACTAGAGGCAAGATGGCAGCAGCTGATCTGCTGCATGTGCACGTGCGTGTGCACGTGTTACAAACCCTCAGACACAAACACAGCAGGGCTATAGACTAACGTTTACTTCTGTAACTTGTCCTTTTCCTCATGTGTCTGCGATGACGCCTGTAACCTCGGTGCAATGGGCAATGTTACACCTCATGTCGGCGTCCTCTGACGACCTGTTTGCTGCTGCCTGGAAGGCCGATGTCTCGGGACTACTTCCTGTGAGGTCGCGCTGACGACACACTGAGCTGGAAAGATTTCTGTTTTTCTCTTCGCACACACATGTTGACTTTCTCAGAGTGCGAGAGATAGTGAGAGATGGCGATATAGTATGCAAACTGTTAACCCCACTCCAGCCAATCCCCCGCTGCCCCGCCCTCTCCTCCCTGCCCCGCCCCTCTCCTGGCAAACAGAGTGAATATCTCTGATTGGTTTAGACCACGATATGAGCAAAGCGTGTCTGTTGACCACACAGAGACTTTCTTTTCTTTCAGCTGGTCGCCGTCTTGTGACCTACGATTTTTTTTCAGTCGCACCTTTGAGGAAGTAGGTCACATGTCTAGAGCCTTGCGCACACGTTTACTTTCTCAAAGACAGAAACAAATCTTTTCAGCTCAGTGTGTCGTCAGCGCGGCCTCACAGGAATCAGTCCTGAAACATCAGCCTGATTTGATTACTGATTGATTACCAATAATCAGCATCAGGCCTGAGGAATCCTCATCGATCGGTCTCCTGTCGCCCTCTAACAGCTGGGATTGGATGGTTCTTATAATACAAAGAGAAGATGAATGTGTGTCACTCTGTTTCTGTCCTGCAGGTGGAGCCGATGGATCCGAGGTGCCGCCTCCTCAGAACGTCATCACCAAGACCTTGAACACCAACTACACGCTGAGCTGGGACTGGCCGCCGGGCGCCGCAGGGACCCACGCCGTCACCTTCACCACGCAATATGTGCCGTAAGTCTGAGACTCACGAGGGCGGGGTTTATTTACCTGTCGGACGGTGGACACAGGGGGCGTGGTCCACCTGAAACAGGTTTGAGCTGAGAGAACTGTGAGCCAGCTTTAAAGTCAGTTACCATGGTAACACAGAGCGCTGCTGAGAGGGAAACCAGCCCTGAGTAAAGAAAGACATCATCAATGGAGCTGTGGCACCGGGATTCACCATGGCGACGGGCCGCTGTGGTAACCCCGCTAACAGCTGGTGGAGTCGCCTTTCATAACATCTGTCGTTACGACGACGCCGTGAACGATGCGAGGAACATTTCAAACCTGCAGCGCAGTCTGAAGTTCAGCTTCTTTTCCTCCCGGCGGCTGAATCGCTAAAGATGTGAAACTCCTGTAAATAAAACCGAGCTGTGTGAGTGATGGCTCCTCTGCTGCTCTTAACATTAAACTCAGCCTTCCTCCAAATGCAGGCTCTGCTCCTTATCCCGCCGTTGCCATGGTGACTCCTGGTATCGGGCTCGCTTTCGTGGACTCGGGCCTGGGTGAGCTTTGATCGGCTTCACTGGAAGTGAAACGTCGGGGTCTGCCTGGGTTGTTAGTCGGGTCCTGATGGTGTCAGCTGATGCGTTTAATCCAAACCAGCGACAGGAAGCTGTCAGAGAGGCTTACTGGAAACCGGGCTCAGGCTCAGTAACAGCCATCGCTTCCTCATACTTGAAGCAGAGCTCGTGTCCCGGCTCGTGTTTCTCCTCTCTGGTTTCACTGGAAGTCATTTGGGACGTTTATTAACCACCTGGCCTGCCATCATGTGATCACGAGACCTTTTAACTCCTCGCTGGTATTTTAATACGAGTTTAAGTGTAAGTCAGAGTGTGCTCCATGCCTCAGGGAGCCGTGCAGCAGCCTTCCTCTTCGCAGTTTTCCTCCCTCGTCTCCATCATCCTGCTTCCACAGGCGTTAACCTCCCAGCCCCGACCGATGAAACACACGTTTACTGAAACACGGCTGGTGTTGCTGTTGTAATTAGATTTTATTCAATGACAGCTCTCCCTCCACTAATGTGTTTTCATGTTCTCGTATCCTCAGGAGGTACCAGCTGAAGTCTAAGAAGAAAAAGACAAACTGGACCACGGCGTGCAACCAGACGTCACACCGGTCATGTGACCTCACACAGTTCAACCTGCACTACCTGGGCATCTTCGTGCTCCGGGTGCGAGCCACCGTGGACGGGCGGCACTCGGAGTGGGCGCAGACGGAGTTCTGCCCCGATAAGGAGGGTAAGACGAGTACTCGGCTTTCCAGGAACTGCGATGTTCACATGCTGCAGCAGCGTGTGCGCTCACGTGTGAGCTCACGTGTGAGCTCACCACAAACCATCAAAAACAAGGTGTTATGACTCAGAGGCGAACAGCCTTCGCACTGCATCGGCGCAACAGCCGAGAGCTGCGCTCAGAGATAAAGATCTCCAGCTTCAAACATCTGACTGTGAGTTGTGCGTCCATGTGCGAGGCTCTCATCACTGCAGTGAATGAACCAGAATCAGCCAAGCAGTCACAAAGTCTGCAGGTGTTCACTACACATCCTGGGACCTGAGCTCACCTGTTGTCTGAACCATTAGTGTAGATACACTCAAGCCCACAGCTCTGACCTAACTTTTATTCAACCAGCGAGTTTTTTATTTTGTTTTTTTGTGATGCGGGAGTCTCTCAAAAGATACTAAGACGATGTCCAAGAGGTTTCTCAGCTTTTATTTACATTTCAGCAAAAAGTGTCACATCCAAAATGATTCATAGTCTTCTTAGAAAAGCCTTTATTGGCAAACTCAGATCCGTGTTTCGCACGTCTCCACAGGTATTTCTGCTCATTCGTCTTTAGCAGTGAGCTCAGGTTGGAGGGTCTCCTCGCCCTGGTCTTTAGCTCGTCCACAGAGTCTCAGTTGGGTTGGAGTCAGGACTCTGGCCGGGCCGCTGCACAGCGTTAATGGTTTTGCTGTGAAATGTCCGCTGGTGCCTGAGGCCAAGTCTCTCTGCAGACTGCCTGATGTTGTTGTTGAGAATCTTCGTTCATGGTGCCGTTCACCGTGCTTCCGTTCCCACCTGCATGTTCGACAGTGGGGATGGTGTTTTTTGGGTTCAATTAAAGAAACCTCATCGTTACTAAACAAGTCAATTTTTTCTTCCTCCGACCAAAACACAGAAGACCAGACGTCCTCTTCTGTGTCCAGATGAGCATTTGCAAAGGCCAAGCGGGTATTTGTGCGCCTTCTCTGGAGAGGTGGCGTCCTCCTTGATCTGCATCCGTGGAAACTGCAGCCACTGGAACTTGAGATGTGACAGTGTGTTATAATTATGGGCTTGGCTGTATTTGCCTAGCTGAGCCTGCACTGTGTGCTGCCTCACATATACCAACATGCAAATATGCAGCCCGAGCAGCGGAGCTCTCTGCATGTAGACGACCGACACCACGAACGTGTCGCATTGATTTGAATAATCGAGTAGTTCATCGATTGCGGTCTGTCGCCTCACAGTAACAAGGTCCCGGGGTTGAATCCAGGCTGTCTGCCTAAAATGGCAAAGCCTTAAAATAAGTATGGTAGTCCACCCCGAGCCCCCCTTTAGACGCAGCCCTGCCATGTAAGGATGAGTCTGTTTTGACGCCTGTGGCTGTAAGTTAACGGCGGGCAATGCAGAGCTGGAACGACGGGCGCTGCTACAAACACATTTTGTTTCTACCTGTGGAACAGGCTCCGCCTCTTTGTCGACAGACTCCATCTTAAACTATGACATCAGACTGCAGGCTGCGTGGGCACGCCGCTTTCGCACACGTCTGCACGGCAGCGGTTTATTTGTTGTTTGGTGCGGTGATAACATCGCAGCACGCTGTGAGTTATTCCAATTATTCAGTGCAGCCTGATATCACTGATCAGAGCGAGGCGCAGGTCTCAGGTCAGTGTGGGCGTCTCCAGACTCACCTGTTGGTTTGTACCTGTGCTGATGATGATGACGGGTCAGGAGGAGGAGCCGTCAGAGGTTTATGTAACGCCTGCTGAGTGTGTGATGGTAGAAAATGTTCCTGCTCTTATTTTTCTCTGTTCAGCCTTTGAATGTTACTATTAATATTTTCTGTTCTTTTGTGTCTTTATCTCTGTAGACGAGTTGTTTTTGTAAGATTGCAGTCAGGTGTTGCTTAAATCTGCTGCTGGCGTCAGACAGGCAGAAAGAAGGAAGCAGCCGATGGGGAGAAATCAGGACAGCTGTCACTTCATCTGTGGTTGTTATTTCAGCGTTGGCGGCCTGAGCTAAAGTCCGGTCCAGCTGCAGAGGTTTCAGGCCCTGTGCAGTGTGACGGCAGTCTGCCCGGGCGCCTTCAGTAGACGTCACATGGTGTTTAAGGACCGCCTCACGGGTGTCAGAGCAGGTAAAACACCTGCTCATCAGGTGAATAAATGTGATCTCCTCTCTGTCCCGTCTAGCGGCTCTGGGGCCTCCCAGCAACGTCACCCTCGCTCCTGCTGGAAGCGACCTGGACGTGGTCGTCACCGACCCGCTGACCAGCAACAACACCTCCATGAGGGAGCACGTCCCCAACCTGTACTACCACGTCCAGTACTGGGAGCGCCAGGCTGATGGGCAGGTAGGAAGCTCCTCCCACTTCAGTGTTACCTTTTCTCCTCGTGTGTGTGTGCGTGCGTGTTTATTCTCGCCTCCCCAAGACGTTTCGGTAGAGAACAGAGGTATTTCCTGTGTGAATCTCGCCGTACTTCCTGCCACACTTCCTGCAAGCTGGCTGCAGTTGAGCAGCGAGCAGAAAACTGGTTTGATGAGGAAGAAACGGGTCACTGCAGCACGTCCCAAAATAAGCCGAGCGTGTGACGAGCGAGTCGATGATGAGGGTGAACGCCACACAAACACGACATGCACGGAGGAATCGGGCGCCACCGTGTCGGACAGCTCAGAGCCTCACACAGAAACACGGGAACCTATCAGAACCCACCACATCTGCAGAAGGACCCGCCCCCTCGGGTCAGCTGACTGACTCGGACTGTACAAAGGCGGTCGAGTGAGTAGACGGGACACGTGAGCGTCTCAGGCCTGTGTGTGATAAAGGTGACGATGATGATGAAGACGTGGTCCAGCTGCAGAGGTGCAGCCTCAGTGTTTGTTCCTGAGCACAGATCAGCTGCAGTGATCGTGTCTGTGAGAGAACGTGTTCAGCACCAAACTCACAGGAAACCACACAGACGTCACGTTTACACTCGTGGTGGAGTTTAAGTTAGGCTGAAACACACACACACACGCACAGACACACACGCACAGACACGCACAGACACACACGCACAGACACACAGACACGCGCGCACACACAGACACACACACAGACACAGACACACACGCACAGACACACAGACATGCGCGCACACACAGACACACACACACAGACACACAGAGACACACACACACAGACACACGCACACACACAGACACAGACACACACACACACAGTCCTGTTTGCAATCTGTCCTGATTGGCTGCAGTCAGTCAGACTATTACAGGACTGATGATGATGATGATGATGATGTCTGACTGCATGTTCATGCTGGTGCGTGGCGGTCCGCTCAGACTGATGCTCTCTGCCGTTACCCCTCTGACCTTTGCCCCTCCCCCTCAGGCCTCGCCTCATAAGCAGCTGAGGATCAACACCACCATGGTGACGTTGCCGGGCTTGAAGGCGTGGGACCTGGTACTGTGTGAGCGTGCAGTCTCGCGACGACTTCTACTCAAAGATCAGCGACTTCACGGTGCCGCACTGCATGCAGACCGAAGGTAACGCCGTCACTGTCACTAAGCTTGGCGCTCTGCTTCCTGCAGCTGTGACAGCACAGCCTCTCTCTCTCTCGCCCTCTCTCTCTCTCGCCCTCTCTCTCTCTCGCCCTCTCTCTCTCTCGCCCTCTCTCTCTCTCTCTCGCCCTTTCTCTCTCTCTCTCTCGCCCTTTCTCTCTCTCTCTCGCCCTTTCTCTCTCGCCCTTTCTCTTGCCCTCTCTCCCTCTCTCTCGCCCTTTCTCTCTCTCTCTCTCGCCCTTTCTCTTGCCCTCTCTCTCTCTCGCCCTCTCTCTCGCCCTTTCTCTCTCTCTCTCACCCTTTCTCTTGCCCTCTCTCTCTCTCGCCCTCTCTCTCGCCCTTTCTCTCTCTCGCCCTTTCTCTCTCTCGCCCTCTCTCTCGCCCTTTCTCTCTCTCTCTCTCTCGCCCTTTCTCTCTCTGTCTCTCGCCCTTTCTCTCTCTCGCCCTTTCTTTCTCTCTCTCGCCCTTTCTCTCTCTCTCTCGCCCTCTCTCTCTCGCCCTCTCTCTCTCTCGCCCTCTCTCTCTCTCGCCCTCTCTCTCTCGCCCTTTCTCTCTCTCTCTCGCCCTCTCTCTCTTTCTCGCCCTTTCTCTCTCGCCCTCTCTCTCTCTCTCGCCCTCTCTCTCGCCCTCTCTCTCTCTCTCTCTGCACTCAGAGACCAGTTTCTGTCTGAGTCAAAATCGAATTGATGTAGAAATTAAAACAGATACCAGCACAGCCTCCACGCAGGGACACATCAGAGGAGAACCAATCAGGTGTCAGTCTAAACTCGTCCAATCACAGCCTGCAGAGGTGATAAGTGAAGTTCTCTGGGGGTCTGAGAGGGTGGTCACATGGTCTGCTACACAGCAAATCCAGCATGTCCAAATTAACACTGTCAGATTTGATTTCAACACTTTTAAAGTGTCTATATGGGTAAAACACCAGAGAGTGTTAATTTAACTCTTTTTGGAGAGTTGGTATGTTAACTCTGATTTAGTGTTAAACACCAAATCTCTCTGGAGTTGATAATTTAACACTTGGTGTTAAGAGTTTATATATTAACTCTCAAAGAGTATTTTAGTTTAACTACGTAAGAGTTATCTTCTAATTAATTCTAAAAAGCGGGAATTTTACTGTTCTGAACTTCTAGAAATTTCTTTTGGAAATAAACATTTACTAAAAAGACGCAATGGTTTTTGAAAAACATTTATTCTGAACTGTGCACCACAATTTCAAAACATTTTCTGAAAGATGTAACAGTGTACATGTTCTCACTTTCATTAGAATTTCGTTTATCAAAAGGTCTGACATAGGTGAGCTGGTAAATGCAAATAACAGCATTCTCATCACTTATTTCAATAAATACAAAATACAGTATGCATGTCCTTCAGTCATCACTTTGTGGAACTGCAACGCACTTCTGCTCTCCCCCATATTCCATCTTCACAAGCATATCCTCTGTGGAGATTGAATAAAAATTAGTTGACACTAATTAATGGCACAAATCAATTGCAGCACAGTAAAAAAAAAAAAGGAATCCTTTTTGAGCCATTACTTGTGTAAAGTATTTTCCCAAAAGACAAGGACACAGGCAACAGGTAATACTGAACTAAATGTAAAACCTCAACCTTTTTCATTTTTACCTAAACCGTGTGCACAAAACTCTGGAGGATCTAAATGCTAACGTAGAACCAGTCAGGACATCTGCTACTACTGTTTGCTCGTTTTTTATGGGAGATCGTTTTCAGGCTTCAAGTAGCACCATTATACCAACATTTCACATTCTAGACATTGTTTTAAGTGTATTTGACCAAAAAATTTAACCAAAAATTCACATGCAAGCTTTTTTTCAAGGCTGTGGTATTTGCCGAAAACAATGCCTTTCAGCTAGCTAAAACAGCGAGCGATGCTATCAGCGAGCAACATGGCTAATGCCTTTCACACAGCTTTGTCTCAACTCCAAAGAGCCACAGAAGTAAAAGCTAATAACAATAATTGAAACAATCTTTGAAAAAATGACTTACCAAGCATGGCAAACAACTCAAATATGTAGAGCAAAATGTTCTGAAACGGCTTCACTTCAGCTTCGATTGGAGCCGTGCTGGGGGCGGAGTCTGTGAATTTACTCTATTGGTGTCATAGCCCCTGTAGGAGTTCAGAGTTAAGAGGTCAAGAGTTAATGTTTCCATTGTAACACCTCCAGATTTGAAATAGAAACACTCATTTTAACACTCGATTTTAACTACTATCATTTTACACCTCAGAGTTACATTAAAAGAATGTGACTCTACTTAGAGTAAAATTAACTCTAAGACTACTAACACCAAAACATTTAACACTTTTGAATTTGCTGTGTACCATCTTCATGGTGACAGCTGTGACTCTGAAGGCGGAGCTCCTCCATCTAACGGCGTCGGTTTGTTTCCAGGTTCGATCCCCTGGTGGAACATCTTCCTGTACTTCCTGGGCTCGCTGCTGTTCTTCTTCCTGATTGTACTGGGAACCATTTACGGTTTATTCAGGTGCTGCAAGACCATAAAGGATGTTCTGAAGCCGTCCGACCAGATGCCCTCCCACCTGAAGAAGGTAGCTTGCAGTTGATGAGCGGGTGGTGTTCACCTGATTGATCTGTTTTATTTAAACAGGAACACTCATGATGAGGTGTGATCGGGGCGTTTCTCTGTGATGTGCGCATCATCAGCAGCTCTTCTTCTCTCCTCTGTCCTCCTGCAGTACCTCTGCAGCTCTCCGGGCTCCGACATCCCTCGCCTCCTCACCCCGGACTCTGAGTCTGAGCTGCTGTGTGAAGGTGTGACCATCTGTCCACTGCCCGCCGTTCTGGAAATCCACATCCCTCCTGCCGAGGAGCTGGCAGCGCCCCCCTCGGGCCTGGAGCCGAACAGCAGGTCAGTGTTGGCGTGTTCATTAGAGCGCGTTCATGATGGCAGATCCGGCAACGCCAGCTAAACCGTGTCTCTGTGTTTGCAGTGTCAGGCACAGCCGGCAGGACAGCAGCAGCAGCGGCGACTCCGGCGTCTACTCCTCTGGCGGCGGCTCCTCAAGCTCTGCCCTGAAGCATCTCAGCGCCGTTCGCCACAACCACATGGGGAGCGATGACAGCTTTAAGGGTTTGTTGGACCCTGAGCGGGTGAACCTGCGGGAGATGACGGCCCACCTCAAGAGCCAGCCCGAGGTCGCAGACGAGGGCGTCGTGGACGTGTGCGTCTGAGCGAAGAGGAGACGGGTCCGTGGGAAATGTGTGGCGTGCCTTTTTTCCGCCAGTCACTGTGAAACGAGCGCCTCTTTTTAAACACAAACACTGAAAAAGACTGAACTGCTGAGCCACGCCCCTCACGCAGAAGGAACGAGTCGTGCTGGAGCGTCGCCGTTTGCAGCTGCTGATCCTGGTTCAGGCAGACAGGAAGTCCTGCTGGTGCTGACTAAAACATTCCTCCTTCAGCCGCTACCGTCGTCTTAACCCTCGCCACACAGCTCAACTCTGCGCGCCATCACGCATCACTTTAACTTTCACAGGTAGCTTGCAGGTGCTAGCATTAATCAAAGAGGAAGCAGTTCATTACGTGAGCGCACCTGGCTACAAGCATGACATCTCTGCGGGCGGCGGCCTCTGTGTCGCTTTCATTTAATCTTCGTTTTACTGTAACAGCACGTTTTTTTCTTCCGTTTATGGTTCTTATAGAATCTCTGTTCTGGTAACTCTTGCTTTCTTTATGGGTCTGTCTTACCTCCATCTGCAGCTTATGCTCCGCCCACATGGTGATGTAGAAACCGAATCTGTGGCATGTATCAGCAGGACAAATCAAACGGTAATTATAATCAAAGAAGCATCAGTCGTGTGGTTTGACTTCCTGCTCTGAATCGCCCCGCCCATCTGCTGACCTCTGTTAACCTTTGTATATAAGCTTGTTGTGCAGCTGTGTTTACAATCAGAAACTAAATAAACTCCTGAAAAAACCAAACTCACTTCATGTTACTGTGTGCAACATCTTCTCGTTCCAAACCCTCGTTTCACATGTTTGATGACGCAGTTCCTGTGACGTCCAGCAGAGGCAGCAGTGAGTCAGTCCCTGCATGTTAACAGCCTGTTTACAGCAGCAAAGAGCCTCTGTGCAGACTCAAACTCACGCCCCTGCGTTTCTATGGTGCACTGTTGCCCAACAGTGTAAAAACATGAAACGAGTGATTTTTCACTTACAGGCGTTTGCTCTGCTGCAGAGCTTTTCTTTGGTCTTTTCCACGTCATGAAGAAAAGCTTGAGTGTCGCTGATAAACTGCAGCTGGTTCTGTTCCCGTGGCAGAAATGTTGGACAGGTATGTGAAAGCTCGACCAAAGCTGCACTTTCCTCGGGTGAAATGACCTGATTCATGTAAAGTTCAGCTACTAAATCCCTCCAAGATGAACCACTTCTATTTGCTCATACTGTCACATGGAAAAAGGATGGTTGATCTTGTAGCTTTCCCAACAATGACCTTCTTGGGGAGTTCAATTTTATTTACACAGCGCCAAATTGCAACAACAGTCGCCTTAAGGTGCTTTATATTGTACAGTAGATCATACAATAATACATACAGAGACAAACCCAACAATCATATGACCCCCTATGAGCAGCACTTTGGCGACAGTGGGAAGGAAAAACTCCCTTTTAACAGGAAGAAACCTCCAGCAGAACCAGGCTCAGGGAGGGGCGGGGCCATCTGCTGTGATTGGTTGGGGTGAGAGAAGGAAGACAGGATAAAGACATGCTGTGGAAGAGAGACAGAGATTAATAACAGATATGATTCAATGCAGTGAGGTCTGTTAACACATCTGCAGAAATGGTGGCGTGCTCTACAGATTTAACGGCTGAAAGTTGAATGTGATGATTTCAGACAGCAGACATATCTGGGAATAATCTGGGCTAATTTTCTCTCAGTTACTGGCAAATGCTGCTGTGCGCCTGAGTTTCCTATTCTCCCTGAGTCAGTGCCAAAGGTTGCCTGAAGGAGATTGGACGACACTTTCGGCGAACATGAAGCGTAACTAAGCTGCAACCTGCAGTTCCTCTGACGTCCAGCAGAGGCTCCAGCAGTGTGTCAGTCCCCACAGACTACGTTTGGTTAATAGACCGTCCAACAAGTCTGAGCTGAGTCTTTCTCTGTGTTTGATGTGATATGTGTTTGAACTGCTCTTGTTCTGTCAGGAATGTATGGAGTACACGGGACAGACGTGGAAAAGTAGTCCGTGCAGCCTGAGGTGAATTTAACCAGACTTATGCCAGAAGCCTGCTGACGACGCTGAGGCGTGCCTTTCTGAGGAACGTTTGCCAAATATTAGAGGCGTGCCCGTGACCAGCACTAGCATTGGCTGATGCCTCGTCAGCTCTGAGCTTTCATCCAAATAAAACAAGCTAATGGGAGATGAGATGGAGCGAGGGCCATCTTTTATGTACAGGTGATGGTGGTGGAGAGAGACTGAGGTTTCAATAATCTGTCGTACTTACATATAAGCTGAGGGATGTTCTGTGATGTTGCCGTGCACAGACAGGTGAGACAGTCACTGTGCTGTGAGTGCGCTCCGTGGCGCCCAGCGGAGAGCGGCGGTGGAGCCTCGTGATTCACAGCTGCTCCCTCTCCCCGCTCTCAGCTGGTATTCCCCGTCACTTCCCCGAGTCAGAAAATGAAATCACTCCGAGCACGACCAACAAAGGGTCACAGCGGGGCCAAGAACCAAAACGGTTGATCAGCTGATAAACAGCTGATATTTGATTTCTGTTTATTCTCTTAATCAGTCCTCTGTTCTCCCGCCTGAAGCTTTCTTCTCCCTGTTTCTCATTTCCAAATATTCCAGATATCTTTTTGACCTGGGGTCCTGTTACTCCTCATACAGGAAGTGATTGGGTTGAAAACCTGCTGATTGAAAGAACCAGATTTAAATGTGGTTCAGGTTTTAATTGTCTTTGATGTTTTTGACTTTTTGTCAGATTTTCGTAGTTTTATCCTGTTTTTCTTCATTTTCTGGTTTTCCTGTGTGCCTTGCGGTCACCTCCAGTCTTTCTGATTATGAACCTGTGCCTGTAGTTCTCCGCTCATTCTTTGAAGTATGGATTTAGCTCCTTTGTTTGCGTGCTTGTGGTCTCAGGCTTTGATGCTTTTGGTGTTTGTTTAGGGCTTCTGGACTTGAGTCAGTCAACGCCTCTGTTTGTTTCGCCGTCCTCTCCTGCTTAGCAACCTTACCTGATATCACTAGTTTAGCGTCTGTGCTGTTGTTCAGTATATTGACAAAAGGATTGGCTCAGCTGGCTTCA
Organism: Neolamprologus multifasciatus; assembly: GCF_963576455.1. Classification (NCBI taxonomy): domain Eukaryota; kingdom Metazoa; phylum Chordata; class Actinopteri; order Cichliformes; family Cichlidae; genus Neolamprologus; species Neolamprologus multifasciatus. The sequence goes on from NC_140454.1 coordinate 34,754,755, forward strand.
CACGGATATCAGCTTGAGTGGCATTCCCATTCTTAATCCATCAATAGGTTTAATATGATGTCAGCCCCAGTAGTGGTCCTAGCCTGTTTGGCGCCCTGGGCGAACACCCCCTCTGGCGCCCCCCCCCCTCCTCACACACACGAAGAGAGAGACGAAGTATGCATTGTATGCAAACGGCTACTAAACAGACATCATAATTCGTCATACAATGAGAACAGGACAAATCAACAATTGACACTGACTAATTAATTTTATATTATTGTATATATTGTTTGGAGTTTAGTCTGTTACTGTTACTATTTTTACCATTTCTTCTTGGAGGAACTGTAACCCAAATAATTTCCTTAGGGATTAAGAAAGTATCCTGATTCTTAATGTTTTAGGATACATGACCTGCCATTATCCAATCACACATCTCTTACCTGTATCTTTTGCTCGTTTCTCCTTGTAGGAGTCATAATTAAATGTATTGAATTTTAATGATCACTCGGTTTTCATTTGTTTGGTTGCTATGGTGATGTGTAACGGGAGTCACGTGGGTGCTAGCGGCGACATTAAGAGGGCGTTGTCAGTCTGTCTTTCACTGGTTTGATTTTGACAGAGCAGGGCTGGGTAGCCGTAGTTTTTGTTGACCGCAGCACAACGAGTTTCCCCTTGTTGCATTAGAGCCTGTGATGTTTTAAGAGTTTGAATCGCGAGCCGATCACATTGCTCTGTAAACTTTTCAAGCACTTTAATAAACAAGCAAGCAATTCCACCTCTCGCATTACTGCGTAAAGTTGAGAGGCAAATAGGCAGGCTCAGTCCCCGGCCTCTAGCGACTGTGGAAGTCGCTACACTCCTCCTCTTCTTTTCTCATTTAAAAAATGAGAAAAGAAGTTTAAAAACGGGTTGTGTGTGAGACTTTAGATCAACAAAATATAAAATATACATTTTAAATTGTTATTGATCCCTTTACCCCTGGTCCTAAAGTGTATATTTATTTTCTTACTCTTCTTATATTTATTGTTTGTTTCCTTGCACTGTTGTAACTGGAGCCTCGTCGTCTCGTCTCTCTATAAACTGGACTGTCTGTAGCGGAGATGACAATAAAGTTTACTTTGACTTCAGCAGCGAGCAGGCGCATCGAGGGCTCTCGCGCTCACTTTTCGAGTATAGAATTTTGAAAAAACATCGGTGCAAATTATAAGTCTGTATCATCAGTAGCGGTTTTAGATACGGGCGACACGGGCGGTTGCCCGGGGCGGCATCGTGGTGGGGGCGGCATCGCGGCTCGTTCTCATGCTGCCCCGACATCATGCCAGCGCATATAGGGAATGGCATTGGTTTTCTATCGCCCATTTGCTGGGAGTAAGGGCGCCCTCCGTTTGCTAGGTGCGCCTGCTGCTTGCGGCACAGGGAGGAGAGGGCGGGGCGGCGGGGGATGCTCCGGCTGGCTGGAGCAGCAAAAATTACCAACTCGCAAAATAAAACAAATTACAAACAAACCAACAAACACGAAAACACCAGACATCATGATACAGACTTATAATTTGCACCGATGTTTTTTCAAAATTCTATACTCGAAAAGTGAGCGCGAGAGCCCTCGGTGCGCCTGCTCGCTGCTGAAGTCAAAGTAAACTTTATTGTCATCTCTGCTACATACAGTCCAGTTTATAGAGAGACGAGACGACGAGGCTCCAGTTACAACAGTGCAAGTAAACAAACAATATATATAAGAAGAGTAAGAAAATAAATATACACTTTAGGACTCGGGGTAAAGGGATCAATAACAATTTAAAATGTATATTTTATATTTTGTTGATCTAAAGTCTCACACACAACCCGTTTTTAAACTTCTTTTCTCATTTTTTAAATGAGAAAAGAAGAGGAGGAGTGTAGCGACTTCCACAGTCGCTAGAGGCCGGGGACTGAGCCTGCCTATTTGCCTCTCAACTTTACGCAGTAATGCGAGAGGTGGAATTGCTCGCTTGTTTATTAAAGTGCTTGAAAAGTTTACAGAGCAATGTGATCGGTTCGCGATTCAAACTCTTAAAACATCACAGGCTCTAATGCAACAAGGGGAAACTCGTTGTGCTGCGGTCAACAAAAACTACGGCTACCCAGCCCTGCTCTCTGTCAAAATCAAACCAGTGAAAGACAGACTGACAACGCCCTCTTAATGTCGCCGCTAGCACCCACGTGACTTCCGTTACACATCACCATAGCAACCAAACAAATGAAAACCGAGTGATCATTAAAATTCAATACATTTAATTATGACTCCTACAAGGAGAAACGAGCAAAAGACACAGGTAACCAGATGTGTGATTGGATAATGGCAGGTCATGTATCCTAAAACATTAAGAATCAGGATACTTTCTTAATCCCTAAGGAAATTATTTGGGTTACAGTTCCTCCAAGAAGAAATGGTAAAAATAGTAACAGTAACAGACTAAACTCCAAACAATATATACAATAATATAATATTAATTAGTCAGTGTCCATTGTTGATTTGTCCTGTTCTCATTGTATGACGAATTATGATGTCTGTTTAGTAGCCGTTTGCATACAACGTTTGCATACAATGCATACTTCGTCTCTCTCTTCGTGTGTGTGAGGAGGGGGGGGGGGCGCCAGAGGGGGTGTTCGCCCAGGGCGCCAAACAGGCTAGGACCGCTACTGTGTATCATAATGTCTGGTGTTTTCGTGTTTGTTGGTTTGTTTGTAATTTGTTTTATTTTGCGAGTTGGTAATTTTTGCTGCTCCAGCCAGCCAGAGCATCCCCCGCCGCCCCGCCCTCTCCTCCCTGTGCCGCAAGCAGCAGGCGCCCTTACTCCCAGCAAATGGGCGATAGAAAACCAATGCCATTCCCTATATGCGCTGGCATGATGTCGGGGCAGCATGAGAACGAGCCGCGATGCCGCCCCCACCACGATGCAGCCCCGGGCAACCGCCCGTGTCGCCCGTATCTAAAACCGCTACTGGTCAGCCCCCCTCTTGCAGCGATAACAGCTGCAAATCTCCTGGGAAGTCTTTCCACAGGATTGGTCACCCTGATGTTGGACGAGAAGGCCTGGCTAATTCATTCCAAAGGTCCATCCGTCAACCTAGGCATCCATCCATCATCCCATATACCCATCATCCATCCATCCGTTCTGTCAGGCTGCTGGTGTGCAGTCATGTTGGAACAGGAAGGGGACATCCCCAAACTGTTCCCACAAATTTGGGAGCATGAAATTGTCCCTAAAGTCTTCTTATGCTGAAGCATTGAGAGTTCCTTTCAGTGGAACTGAGAGGCTGAGCCCAGCTACTGCAAAACACCCCCACACCACGGCACAGTGCGGTCAGACCAGTACGGTTGACTATTGAACCCAGACTTCTCCATCAGACTGAGTTTGCTTCTTAAATAGCAGGTACATAATTGGCAGGAACCCTAAACCTGACCTCCAACAAGAACACAAAAACTCTGAGGGGTAGCCATCTATGTGTCATGTGATTTCACAGATAAATATAACTGAGTATCCTCTGCGTAGCAATCAGTATCAGGTTTTCTAGTAATAGTACCAAAGGGGAGCATCTACATTGTGGATTATACTTTCTGCACAGGCGTAGAAAATTACTTGCTTCAGTATAGAAGTAAAAACTCAGATATGACTGAAGGAGGGATTTTTGAATCTCCTCTCCATGTGTTTAAGCCACCTGAATGTATGACTGTACGATCACATCACAATGCCCAGTTATTGTGGAAAACTATTATTCATGGACAGGTTGGGAGGACAGTGGTAAGGAAATATTCACCAGAACTCTGTTTGCCTGTCTGGCTTCAGAGCTGAAAGGAAACCTGGGTTTGCTCCTGTTTTCCTCAGAGGACAGTAAGTTGTCCTAACTTTGCTTCTTTTTTGGAAAGTCTTAGACCTTAGAATACCATTTTGTTTCTAGCGTATGACTCATGTGGTTTAAGGCATGTGACTGTGAATTATTACAGGGATTCATGCATCTCTTTGTTGGGTCTTGTTGGGGTAGCTTCTCTCTCAGCCTTGAGTTTGTGAAGCAGGAAGTCTGAGCTGGTCTTTCAGAGTGAGCAGCTCAGAGGTTCACACAGGTTGTTGGTCACGTGTAACTGCTCGGTGCTGTTATAAAGAATACTTAAGCCACCATGGCTCTGAACACAGTGCACAGTGCATTATCTCTAATAATCGGCTATGTACCACAGGCCTTCAAGGTGGCTGCAGTTAAACCTTTACTCAAAAAGCATCTCTAGACCCAGCAGTCTTAGCTAATTATAGGCCAATCTCCAACCTTATTTTCATATCAAAAATCCTTGAAAGAGTAGTTGTCAAACAGCTAACAGATCATCTGCAGAGGAATGGTTTATTTGAAGAGTTTCAGTCAGGTTTCAGAGCTCATCACAGCACAGAAACAGCTTTAGTGAAGGTTACAAATGATCTTCTTATGGCCTCTGACAGTGGACTCATCTCTGTGCTTGTCCTTCTTGACCTTAGTGCAGCATTCGATACTGTTGACCATAATATCCTATTAGAGCGATTAGAACATGCTGTAGGTATTACAGGTATTGCACTGCAGTGGTTTGTATCATATCTATCTAATAGACTCCAATTTGTGCATGTAAATGGAGAGTCCTCTTCACACACTGAGGTTAATTATGGAGTTCCACAGGGTTCAGTGCTAGGACCAATTCTGTTTACATTATACATGCTTCCCCTAGGCAGCATCATTAGAAGACATAGCATACATTTTCACTGCTATGCAGATGACACCCAGCTCTATCTGTCCATGAAGCCAGATAACACACACCAATTAGTTAAACTGCAGGAATGTCTTAAAGACATAAAGACTTGGATGGCCACTAACTTTCTGCTTCTTAACTCAGATAAAACTGAGGTCATTGTACTCGGCGCTGAAAAGCTTAGAAATATGGTATCTAACCAGATTCTTACTCTGGATGGCATTACCTTGGCCTCCAGTAACACTGTGAGGAACCTTGGAGTCATTTTTGACCAGGATATGTCCTTCAACGCACATATTAAACAAATATGTAAGACTGCGTTCTTCCATTTGCGCAACATCTCTAAAATTAGAAATATCCTGTCTCAGAGTGACGCTGAAAAACTAGTTCATGCATTTATTACTTCCAGGCTAGACTACTGCAATTCATTATTATCAGGATGTCCAAAAAACTCACTGAAAAGCCTTCAGTTAATCCAAAATGCTGCAGCAAGAGTCCTGACAGGGACTAGAAAGAGAGAGCAGATTTCTCCTGTTTTGGCTTCCCTTCATTGGCTTCCTGTTAAATCCAGAATTGAATTCAAAATCCTGCTCCTCACATACAAGGTCTTAAATAATCAGGCCCCATCTTATCTTAATGACCTTGTAGTACCATATCACCCTATTAGAGCACTTCGCTCTCGCTCTGCAGGCCTACTTGTTGTTCCTAGAGTATTTAAAAGTAGAATGGGAGGGAGAGCCTTCAGTTTTCAGGCCCCTCTTCTGTGGAACCAGCTTCCAGTTTGGATTCAGGAGACAGACACTATCTCTACTTTTAAGATTAGGCTTCAAACTTTCCTTTTTGCTAAAGCATATAGTTAGGGCTGGACCAGGTGACCCTGAATCCTCCCTTAGTTATGCTGCAATAGATGTAGGCTGCCGGGGGATTCCCATGATGCATTGAGTTTTTCCTTTCCAGTCACCTTTCTCACTCACTATGTGTTAACAGACCTCTCTGTATTGAATCGTATCTGTTATTAATCTCTGTCTCTCTTCCACAGCATGTCTTTATCCTGTCTTCCTTCTCTCACACCAACCAATCACAGCAGATGGCCGCCCCTCCCTGAGCCTGGTTCTGCCGGAGGTTTCTTCCTGTTAAAAGGGAGTTTTTCCTTCCCACTGTCGCCAAAGTGCTGCTCATAGGGGGTCATATGATTGTTGGGCTTTTCTCTGTATCTATGAAGCGCCTTGAGGCGACATTTGTTGTGATTTGGCGCTATATAAATAAAATTGAATTGAATTGAATTGAATTGTAACAACTACCAGACAGAGGGAAGTGTACAGATCAATGGCGCCCTCTGATGGAGGGAGCTGGGCAGACTGTTTGTCTCTTCATCTTGCAGTGAAAATGTTTCAGGCCAATGATTTATTGATGCAAAAAATAAACTCATTTATAAAGTCTGTATCAGAGTAAAACTTTAAGCAGAGATTTGATGAAACATGAGTCATGGCACAGAGAATCCTGACTTTAACTCAAGGAAGAAGTTTTCCACCACGTCAGCAGGATCCACCGCCTTGTTCCAGTTTGATTACTGGTTCTTCTTTATGTCTTTCGTGATCCTCCCTGTCCAGCTAATGGTACTGCAGTTATGGAGCTTTACATGATGAGCTGCTCAGTGAAGCAAATGCAAAAAGGCCCTCAGATGTGCTGGGATGCCTCAGGTTAAGTGTGATTGTCCTGATGTTCCTGTGGGAATTAAGGTCCCGTCAACATTTGAGGTGCTGATGGTAAAGGAGGCTTCTCTCTGGGGTCTGTAACATGCTGATCCATACACTGGTCAAATAGATGCACACTGGGTTAACCCTGGGACGAGTGAGGCGATCACAAAGATGCACAAATGTTAGTGAGCTTTCCCAGGATTCATTCCCAGCTGGCAGAAAAAGCCTTCTGCATCTGGGATATGGATCGGCTCCAGAAAGCTCCGTCTCCTGCTGTGCTCATCATGTATGACCAAATACATCCTTCATCTCGTGGCCTTTGCGCTTTTTTTTTTAGTCCAATTATCTGCCGGCCTTATTCAGGCCAGTCAACGTTCACTCTGTCTCACAGACTCCTTTGTGCAACCCACCTCCTCCCATCATGGCCTCTCCCTGCTCACTCAGGCTCCATTCAAGCCTCCGTCTCTATCTCCACCAGCAGAGTCTAGACTCCAGGGGGTCAAACATGACTCTGTACATCAATAAATCATGTTTACCCTGTGGAACTCCATAATTAACCTCAGTGTGTGAAGAGGACTCTCCATTTACATGCACAAACTGGAGTCTATTAGATAGATATGATACAAACCACTGCAGCACAGTACCTGTAATACCTACAGCATGTTCTAATCGCTCTAATAGGATATTATGGTCGACAGTATCGAACGCTGCACTGAGGTCTAGCAGGACAAGCACAGAGATGAGTCCACTGTCAGAGGCCATAAGAAGATCATTTGTAACCTTCAATAAAGCTGTTTCTGTGCTGTGATGAACTCTGAAACCTGACTGAAACTCTTCAAATAAACCATTCCTCTGCAGATGATCTGTTAGCTGTTTGACAACTACTCTTTCAAGGATGTTTGATATAAAGGAAGGTTGGAGATTGGCCTATAATTAGCTAAGACTGCTGGGTCTAGAGATGGCTTTTTGAGTAAAGGTTTAACTGCAGCCACCTTGAAGGCCTGTGGTACATAGCTGATTATTAGAGATAGGTTGATCATATATAAGATCGAAGAATTAATCAATGGCAGGACTTCTTTGAGCAGTTTTGTAGGAATGGGGTCTAAAAGACACGTTGATGGTTTGGAGGAAGTAATTATTGAAGTTAACTCAGAAAGATCGATTGGAGAAAAAGAGTCTAACTTAACATCAATGGAACTAAGAGTAGCTGTAGATAATATTACATCTGTGAGATTGTTCAGAAGGCAGCTCATATATATTCATGCAGATGCAGTCTTTCGATCCCTGAAGCCTGATAACAAACACTAATTAGTTAAACTGCAGGAATGTCTGTGAATGCTTAGGAATGTTTATTTAAATGCTTTAACTAATTATTTTATTTTATTTTACTTAGATTTGTACTTTTTAAGCTCCCGCCTTAAATTTTTAATTTAAGTTCTTTCTTTTTGTAATTTCTAGCTTACCAAGCTCCACCTCCCGTGGAAACTGTGGTCAAACATGCCAAAACCTCAGTCGGGTCACATGACATCTGAGCTGTCTGTGCTTCCTGAGCTCGCACACACACACACACACACACACACACACACACACACACACACACACACACACACACACACACACACACACACACACACACACGAAACAGTGCTGAGCTTCTCATTCTCGCCGTCACCATGCTGCTGATCCTGCTCTGCTTCCACACCTTCACCTGGGGTAAGGAGCCGCCGCCAACGGCACACTAACCACAGATGAAGCAACATCCTGTGTGTGATTTTCTCCTTTAACTATGTAAATCGATTATTTTTGCTCCTGAGTCACACTTTAAAGCTCACTTTCATTTCTTCAGCTGACGGTGACTCATTTAATGGTGTAACAGAGTCAGCAGTAGGTTATTCCTGATAGGTCAGTTCAGCGCGTCTAAAATGAGAAAATGTCCTTTCTCTGTTTGCGACTGTTTCAGGTTAAAAAGCTGAAACAGTCGCAGCTGCTGGAGGGTTAAAGGCTCCTGTGAAATATGGAAGTGGGCTATAAATGCCCAAAGCTCCTGACATGACAGGAAAGGATGTGTGAAGCTTTCAAAGAGTTTATTTCAGGTTATAATCGTCACTTCTGTGTTTGTTTACATCAGCCTGTCAACATGTTTAACCTTCATTATTACTGATGCAACAAATGTTCATTCATCTGTTCACTGTAAAGACGTTTGACTCTGACACTCTCAGTCGATAAATAACTGATCTGTCCAATCAGAAAACAGACATGAAAGTGAATAAATGACAGAAATCTGATTTAATGACGTCACCACAAACATCAGGTTCACATCTGTTTAGTTTCTAAAAACGTGCCGTGAGCAGCAGACAGATGTTGTTCCTCGTTTCTGAATCTTTGTCCCTCTGAGCTCAGACGTCGTGGGGTCGATGGTTCCTGCTGTCTCTTTAATAAATCATCTGAGGCTGTGATCACGTGAATAACAATAATCTGGATTATGCAGGGGTTTCTCTGGTTTGCTTTCTTCACCTTTGCAGTCGCGTCTCGGGCGCCGCCGCCGCCTCCGCAGAACGTCCAGGTGGAGAAGGGTCAGCTGACGTGGACTCCAGGGGAGCCGGACGTTACCTACACTGTGAATTACCGCAGGTGAGACCTCACAGCCAAGGAAGGTGCTCTGTTTTAAGGTGGAGCTTCCTTTTCCTTTAGTGATAATTAAAATGAACGAAAGAATTTCATCTCATGCTCCAAACTATACTCAAGATATCATTTACTGGATTTAGGTCATCACAAAAAGACAAACAAACAAACAAACTGGATGGGTTAAATAAAACATTTTAATAAGCTAAAAACTACAGAAAGAAATTAAATAGAAATATTTTTAAAATAAAAGGAGCCCAGAATGTACCATTTGAATAATAATTTGAATTAAATAAACTACAGTAAAAATAAACATAGGTTAAAAAAAGAAAAGAAAAATAAAGCTAATAACAAGAAATAAAAGTAAAAATGAGAATAAAATCCATTCAAACAGAAAGTGGAAGGCTGACTGCGCCACATAACCACTTCTGTTTTTGAACAGTTTCAGAGGTTCGTCGGTTTATCGATAAATCAGATCACTGACTGAGAATGAGTCTGCAGCTGTTATTCAATGCGGTTTTATTTATATAGCTTCAAATTAGAACAGGGGGTCCAGAAAAAGTGCGATCCTGCCCAGCAGGCAGCTTTGGAAATGTGAAGGAGGGCATACAGATGTGTTTTTCAGATCATTAAACACATTTAAATATCAGGCAAAGATAAGACAAAATGCAGTTTCTAAATTAAGGTGTTTATTATTAAGGGAAAACTCCAACCCTACATGGCCCTGTGTGAAAAAGGGATTGTTCCTAAAACCTAGTAACTGGTTGGGCCACCCTTAGCAGCAACTGCTGCAATCAAGCAGCGCTGACCCACTCATCTGTGGACAGTTGATGTCATTCAGCCACATTTTGTTGCCACAGCATCTCAGTCAGATTCAGGTTCAGACAAGGCCAGTAACCAGGTCTGATTACTAGCAGACCAGCTACCACAACTTGTACTTTAGCCTGACACATTTCTTTCTTACTATTTAAACCAATACAGTGGAACCCCGACTTAGGAAATTAATCTGTTTCCGAGGGTCTTTCGTAAGTCGAAAATTTTCGTAAGTCAAAGCACCCATCACGCGTTTTGAGTGAGGCGATGCTGAACGATAGCTATAGGCTAATTGCTAACTAGAACAACAATACGTCATTCAAGTGGAACAGCGAAGCGCAAGTACGGAAGCCAAGGGGTTGTCACATGATTCGGAAGGCATTGTGGGCTCAGCCAATCAGAGCCAGCGGATTTTGTTACTTGCCGTAACACGGGCAGAAATATTGCCGTTCAGTGCCTTCGTAACTTGAATTTTTCGTGAAACGCGGTATTCGTAAGTTCCGCTGTATAGTCGTGCTGATAGATTTCTTTCATTGGATACAGCAGCAATTCTTGATCATGTGGAACAATTGAGATGTACTGTTGAAACTGCACTTCACACTGACTGAAAGGGTTGTTTCACTTGTCAGGCCTGCAAGGATCGAAGTGTAAACTGAGTTCCCTGGCCTACAGGAAGCACGTTTACTGTATGAATTCAATGCTGTCCAGCCGAGAGATATAATCTCTCCAGCGTGTCCTGGGTCTGCCCCGGGGCCTCCTCCCGGTGGGACATGCCCAGAACACCTCACCCAGGAGGCGCCCAGGAGGCATCCTCGTCAGATGCCCGAACCACCTCAACTGGCTCCTTTCGATGTGGAGCAGCAGCGGCTCTACTCTGAGCCCCTCCCGGATGGCCGAACTTCTCACCCTATCTCTAAGGGAGAGGCCAGCTACCCTTCGGAAGAAGCTCATTTCCGCCGCTTGTATCCGCGATCTTGAGGGGGCTGAGGACACACCCCCGTGGGACGCCTACGTTCAGAATGAGGGTGGAGGAGGTGTGCTCTCCCATTCTGACGTTATCGGGTCTAACGCTCAGGAAGTCCAATATCCAGCTGCACAGTGAGCTGCTGAGTCCTAAGTTGCTTAGTTTATTAACCAGTTTGTGGGGTTGGACTGTATTGAAGGCGGAGCTGAAGTCCACAAACAGCATTCTCACACAGGTGTCGCTACTGACAGATGCAGGATGTCAGCACACTTTCAATGGAGCAGAAGTAGAAGTTCCTTCTTCGGGTCCATTTTTCTGAGGATTGTCAGAAAGCGGAGACGCTGTCGGGTCTTCTTTACAACAGCCGAGGTGTTTGAGCTCCATTGGAGGTCTGTGTCTATGTGCACACCCAGGAACTTGAAACTGGACACCCTTTCCACACACTCGCCATTGATGCTGACAGGCTGCAGCTCAGACTTCCTCCTTCTGAAGTCGACTACCAGCTCTGTTGTCTTGGTGGTTTTGAGGTCCAGGTTGTTGTCTGCACACCAATCTGACAGCCTCTGAACCTCAGCTCTGTACGCCGTCTCCCCAGAGATGAGCCTCACCACGGTGGTATCTTGATGACTGTGTTGTCTGGGTGGGAACTAACACAGTCATGTGTGTACAGAGTGTACAGTAGGGGACTCAGTACACAGTCTGGTGGAGAGCCGGTGTTGAGGCTGAGGGCTGAGGGAAGATGAGGCCCCACTCTAACTCTGTACACGGTCTGACAGGAAGTCTCTGATCCAGCGGGAGGTGGTAGAAGGAAGTCCGATATCCAGCAGTTTTACTGTTAGTCTCGCCGGGAGTATGGTATTAAAACCAGAGCCAAAGTCAACAAAGAGCAGCCTGGTGTCACACCGCTGTTGTTCCAGGTGAGAGATGGTGGTGTGGAGCGTTGTAACAATGGCATCTTCAGTAGATCTGTTAGCTCTGTGTGCAAACTGGAGTGGGTCGAGTGTGGGTGGCAGGCAGGACATGATGTGATGTCGGACCAGTTTCTCGAAGCACTTCGCGCACTGCCGACTTAAATATTGTACTGGGTCCTGTGGTGGGTTGTTGTTGGGCTGGCAGCGGGAGAGCTGCATCTCTGTGTGTATTGTGAACAGCATCGTGTGTGTGCTAATAAAGCATGCTGCAAAGCATGTTAATGTCACCAGGTCTGCCGTGGTCATTCACGATCTTTAAAGTTAGAAATGTCCTGTCTCAGAGTGACGCTGAAAAACTAGTTCATGCATTTATTACTTCCAGGCTGGACTACTGTAATTCATTATTATCAGGAAGTCCTGACAATGACCCTGGCTCTGCTGGAGGTTTCTTCCTGTTAAAAGGGAGTTTTTCCTTCCCACTGTTGCCAAAGCGCGGGGTATTATTGTAGGGTCTTTACTTTACAATATAAAGCGCCTTGAGGCAAATGTTGTTGTCATTTGTTGCTATATAAACAAAATTGAATTGAGTTGAATTGATTCGTTCATGTTAATGGAGAATCCTCTTCACACACTGGGGTGACTGGAGTTCCATGTAGGTCTGTCCCCCAGTCAATCTGAGCAATTGGGGTAGAAGATCCTTATTTAGGTAGATGACCAAGAACGTTGGTCACTCTGATATTGCTCCAGTGTTGCTTTGTGGAGAAAGGACTACAATTTGTGCAGCATCCCACCAATCAGGTCTGCATGGTGGAGTGATCAGACAGCAGTCACTCTTCTGTAAAAGATCCAAAGTTCTCGTAGGATTGTGGAGGGGTGTGGCTTGGGCGTGGCTGCAGGGGAGGCTGAGACACACCGGAACTCCATTAGCTCATCACGCCTCCCCTGAGTAAAAGTGTGTGCCGGGAATTGAGGTTGTGGTTGTGTGTAAGAAGGAGCACCTGAATAAAGAAAAGTGTGTAAAGAGCGAACTCGGGTCCGTCACAGTGGTGCTGCATGGTGGCATGGCGGAACCTCAACCGGGCCAGCCAATGGACACGCTGGCCCGAATGGTGGTTGAGCTTGCAGCTACGTGAAGGGAGCAGGGGGTGGTGTCTCACCGCCAGGTGGAACAGCTGCAGGACCGTTCTGAGCTCCAGATGCAACTGATATTGAGTCTGGGAGCTTGGTTGTTCCTGTCCGACACCGCTGCCAGCCTGACCGGCGTTCCTCGACCGCATTGGGGAGGGAGACGACCCCCATGGTGTTGCGGATGTCCATGCACGAGAGGGACCTGTTTTGCAAGCCAGCGGTCTGCGTGCTATCTGGACCAGCTCATGCCAAGCCAGAGGTCACCCAGAACCTGCCCAGGCTGAGTTGGAGGTCTGCACGCCATCTGAACCTGCCACATTCATGTCAGAGGTCACTGTGCTGTCTGGTCCAAGCGGCGTCCTCGACAGAGGCCAGCGCCGTCTGAACCTGGATTGTTTATACCAGAGGTCAGCGCTTGCGGTCCAGCCTGCCAAACTGCATGTGAGACGCGGCTTACTTCCTTGACTGCTGCGCCGTCGCTGGACACACTCGGTCGGCCCCGGACACAACTCATCCCTGCCGCTAGTCCATGGGCCACGGACGCACATGGCAAAGCCCGATTGGGCTAGGCTGGATGGCTGCCCGACCTAGGTTGGGTGTGGCCTGGGCACGGCTGCAGGGGAGGCTGAGACACACCGGACCTCCATTAGCTCATAATGCCTCCCATGAATAAGAGCATGCTGGCACCTGAGGTAGTGGTTGTGCGTGGGGCTGCAGCTGGAAAGCTGCAACCGAGAGAGCGAACTATGTGATCTGTCATTCCTGTCGCAAGGATAAAAAATGTATGCTGTAACCATGTTTCTGTAACACAAAACAAATTAATATATTGATAAATTACTAGCACATGTACCAGCAGCGACTTTACTGCGCTGTTCTTATTATTAAATACGTTGTTGATGTTTGGACAGTAGTCTGCTGTGCTGCAATTCTCCATCCGCTGCAGGGATTTTATGGAGAGAACGCTGAGCAGGATTTTTTTGACACATAGAACAAATATCGAAATATCGAAATAAATTAACATCTATTATGCGATATGAAAAGAAAAGATATTATGAACAGCTGCTTCAAAAACATAAAAGTAATATTAAGGCTACCTGGAGTGTATTAAATAGGATAATAAAAATTCAACATAATAATATATGTTCTCCAACACGTATTGTAACAAGAGGTAATGTAGTGATTGAGAATACTGAGAGCATAGTTAATGAATTTAATGATTACTTTGTTAATGTAGGTCACAACTTGGCAAAAGAGATTTCTGTACCAGGAGAAAATGATGAAGTAGATTCTACTTCTTCTAAATGTAGCTCAATGTTTCTTGGTGGAGTCTGTGAGAGTGACATTGTAGAAGTGGTGAGTAAATTCAAGAGTAAAAAATCCATGGATTGTGACGACCTTGATATGTCGCTAATTAAAGAAATTCTTCATAGTGTCCTTCAGCCATTAACATATATTTGTAACAAATCATTTCAAACTGGAATTTTTCCAGATAAAATGAAAATTGCCAAAGTGATCCCACTATATAAAACTGGTGATAAACAGATTGTGTCAAACTATAGACCGGTATCTTTACTGCCTCAGTTTTCAAAGATTCTTGAAAAACTATTTGCAAACAAATTAGATTCTTTTATTGATAAATATGATTTATTGAATGATCATCAGTTTGGCTTCAGAAGAAATCGCTCAACATCTCTAGCTGTGATGGAATTTATTGAAAATATTGCAACGGTTGTGGATGAAAAACAGTTTGGAATAGGTGTGTTTATTGATTTACGTAAAGCCTTTGATACGATAGATCATTCTTTACTTTTACAGAAGTGTGAAAGGTATGGTTTAAGAGGTGTTGTACAATTTTGGTTAAATAGTTACTTGAATAATAGGTTCCAATATGTGAGTATTAATAACATGAAATCTAAACTTAGAAAAGTAACTTGTGGAGTTCCTCAAGGATCTGTTTTGGGACCTAAGTTATTTTTACTTTATATAAATGATATTTGTACAGCCAGTGATACTTTAAAATATGTGATGTTTGCTGATGATACAAACTTATTTTGCTCTGGAAAAGACATAAAGAAATTACTGGAAACAGTGGAAACAGAACTCATGAAGTTAAATAGATGGTTTGTATTTAATAAACTATCATTGAATGAAAGTAAAACAAAATTTATGTTATTTGGAGGTAGTAAAAGTAATATTAAAGTAAAATTGAATTTAAATAATGTTGAAATTGAAAGAGTATATGAGATAAAATTTTTAGGAGTAATTATTGATGATAAACTTTGTTGGAAGCCCCACATAGAACATGTGAAACGGAAATTATCCAAGTCTATTTCTATTCTTTATAAAACAAGAGATTTTTTGAATAAAAACTGCCTTTATTTATTGTATTCTTCCCTTTGTTTGCCTTATATGACCTACTGTGCAGAAATTTGGGGGAACACATACAAAACATATTTGGATTCAATATTTAAATTGCAAAAAAGAGCTATTAGAATAATAAATAAAGTTGGATATAGGGAACCAACCAGTTTTTTGTAGGATCATCTATGTTAAAATTCATGGACATTATATTTTCTAAAACTTTAGAAATTATATATCGAGTGATTAAAAAGAATGTTCCAATTTGTATTTAAGTATGTTTCAGCTAAGAGATGGAAAATATGATTTGAGGGGGTCTTATAAGTTTGAAATGCCTAAAGTGAACCAATGTTAAGTATAGATGTGTCAGTTTTGGGAGTGAAATTATGGAATGGACTTAATGATGAACTGAAGATGTGTTTTTCTTTGTCATTCTTCAGGAAGATTTTAAAAATTAGTATTATACAAGGTTATAGAAATTTGGTTTGTTAAAAAAGGTTTGTGTTGATTTAATTTCTTGATTTATCATTGATTTCTTTTCAAACTGTTATACAACTTATTTATCAATGCTATTTATTTTCTTGGTTAAGGATCTGATTATTTCTATGGGGGTAAGGGAGAGGATAAGTATAAGCCATAAAGCTTCAGCCTATTCCTTTTTCGGTTACTGTTTGAGTACTTTTATGTAAAATTATAATCTGTTGTTGTTGTTGACTGAAATAAACATTTCAATTCAATTCAATGTTTTCTCTGACTCGTTTCTGTTCCTCATCCTCAGATTTAACTCTCATAAATGGGAAGCTCTTCCAGCCTGCATCCAGACGCCTTTCCATTCCTGCAACATATCAGCGATTGGGCCGCGTGACACTAACGACTCGCCTGAGAACAGCTGCGTGACGCTGCGCGTGCAGGCCGAGAGACGGGGGCTGAGATCTGAAGGTGTTAACGCCTGCAGCAGATACGGTGAGAAACCTCAGATATGTGTCAGCGCTGTCTGTGGGTGAAGCTGTGAGACTCGAGGTGTTAACCATCCTGACCAGAGTGTGAACCACGAGCTGCTGCTGTGCTGACGCTCGCTCTGCTCTTCCAGGTGACGTCTGCACGCCTCCGTTAAGCATTTTGACCCGGCCTGGATCACTCACCGTATTCCTTAACGATGACCACGAGCTGGCGAAGGAACACGACAGCAATGCCAAGCACATGATTTACTTTGGCAGAGAGGGAGAGAGTCCTCTGCAGGTGAGAACACGGAGTGATTCCTCCAGGTGTTTATGCTCACCTGATGTTACAGCATGTGTCACTGCTCAGAATATATCTGATATTTTTATTATTTTTTTAAAGAAAAATGTGCACATGTATCTGTCGGTGGTCAGTGTGTGCAGGCAGGTCAATGCATATTTGGACAGTTTGCCTCTGCACCACCACAGAGACTAACGGACAGTCTGCACAAACTGTTTCAGAATTACAGCTATTTTTACACAGTTCCCATCTTCAGAGACTCAAAGTGACTGAGAAGCAGTTTCGTGTCCAGATGAATCCTGGGAGTCATGGGTCCACCACTTCAGGCTGTTACTGACTGCAAGAGATTTTCAGCCACATTAAAAACAATATATGTATAAAAAAAAAAAACACCCAGCACGCCCCTGTGGGCGGTTTATCCTTCAAGCTCGGGTCCTCTACCAGAGGCCTGGGAGCTTGAGGGTCCTGTGCAGTATCTTAGCTGTTCCCAGGACTGCGCTCTTCTGGACAGAGATCTCCGATGTTATTCCCGGGATCTGCTGGAGCCACTCGCCTAGCTTGGGAGTCACTGCACCTAGTGCTCCGATTACCACGGGGACCACCGTTACCTTCACCCTCCACATCCTCTCGAGCTCTTCTCTGAGCCCTTGGTATTTCTCCAGCTTCTCGTGTTCCTTCTTCCTGATATTGCTGTCATTCGGAACCGCTACATCGATCACTACGGCCGTCTTCTTCTGTTTGTCTACCACCACTATGTCTGGTTGGTTAGCCACCACCATTTAGTCCGTCTGTATCTGGAAGTCCCACAGGATCTTAGCTCGGTCATTCTCCACCACCCTTGGGGGCATTTCCCATTTTGACCTCGGGACTTCCAGGTTATACTCGGCACAGATGTTCCTGTACACTATGCCGGCCACTTAGTTATGGCGTTCCATGTATGCCTTGCCTGCTAGCATCTTGCACCCTGCTGTTATGTGCTGGATTGTGTCTGGGGCATCTTTACACAGCCTGCACCTGGGGTCTTGCCTGGTGTGATAGACCCCAGCCTCTATGGATCTTGTACTCAGAGCTTGTTCTTGTGCTGCCATGATTAGTGCCTCTGTGCTATCTTTCAGTCCAGCTTTGTCCAGCCACTGGTAGGATTTCTGGATATCAGCCACCTCCTCTATCTGCCGGTGGTACATACCGTGCAGGGGCCTGTCCTTCCATGATGGTTCCTCGTCTCCCTCCTCTTTCTTGGGTTTCTGCTGCCTGAGGTATTCACTGAGCACGCTGTCAGTTGGGGCCATCTTCGTGATGTATTCTTGGATGTTCGTTGTCTCATCCTGGACTGTGGTGCTGACACTCACCAGTCCCCGGCCCCCTTCCTTCCGCTTAGCGTACAGCCTCAGGGTGCTGGACTTGGGGTGAAACCCTCCATGCATGGTCAGGAGCTTTCTTGTCTTTATGTCAGTGGCTTCTATCTCCTCCTTTGGCCAGCCTATTACCCCAGCAGGGTACCTGATCACGGGCAGGGTGTACGTGTTGATGGCCCGGATCTTGTTCTTACCGTTCAACTGACTCCTCAGGACTTGCCTGACCCTCTGCAGGTACTTGGTGGTTGCAGCTTTTCTAGCGGCCTCTTCATGGTTCCCATTCGCCTGCGGGATCCCCAGGTACTTGTAACTGTCCTCTATGTCTGCAATGTTGCCTTCTGGTAGTTCAATCCCCTCAGTTCTGACTACCTTCCCTCTCTTTGTTTCCATCCAACTACACTTCTCCAGCCCGAACGACATTCCAATGTCATTGCTGTATAGCCTGGTGGTGTGGATCAGTGAATCGATGTCTCGTTCACTCTTGGCCTACAGCTTGATGTCATCCATGTACAGGAGGTGGCTGACAACTGCTCCGTTCCGTAGTCGGTATCCGTAGCCAGTCTTGTTAATGATCTCACTGAGGGGGTTCAGGCCTATGCAGAACAGCAGTGGGGACAGAGCATCTCCTTGGTAGATCCCGCACTTGATGGTGACTTGTGCTATGGGCTTGGAGTTGGCCTCTAGTGTTGTACGCCACATCCCCATTGACTTCCTGATGAAGGCTCTTAGGGTCCCATTGATCTTGTACAATTCTAGGCATTCCAGTATCCAGCTGTGGGGCACTGAGTCATAGGCCTTCTTGTAATCAATCCAGGCAGTGCACAGGTTGGTCAGTCTGGTCTTGCAGTCTTGGCTGACTGTTCTGTCTACCAGTAGCTGGTGTTTTGCACCTCTGCTATTCTTGCCAATTCCTTTCTGTGTCCCGCTCATGTATTGACCCATGTGCCTGTTCATCTTAGCCGATATGATGCCTGACAGGAGCTTCCATGTAGTACTGAGGCAGGTTATTGGTCGGTAGTTGGAGGGGACTGGTCCCTTCTTGGGGTCCTTGGGGATCAGGACCGTCCGACCTTCGGTTAGCCATTCCGGGTGTCCCTCGTTAACTAGCAGCTGGTTCATTTGTGCTGCCAGACGCTCGTGGAGTGCAGTCAGCTTCTTTAGCCAGTAGGCGTGAACCATGTCGGGCCCTGGTGCTGTCCAACTCTTCATACCGGAGACCCTTTCTTGGATATCTGCCACTGTGATGGTTACTGGACCCTGTTCAGGGAGGTCGCTATGGTCTGCCCTCAGATCCACTAGCCACTGAGCATTGCCGTTATGGGTTGCGTCCTTCTCCCATATGCTCTTCCAGTATTGCTCCGTCTCCAGCCTTGGTGGTGCTGTTCTCTTATTATTGTTCTCTTGCCACTGAGAGTACACCTTTGCTGGTTCTGTGGAGAACAGCTGGTTTATTCTCCTGCCTTCTATCTCTCTGGTGTACCTCCTCAAGCGGCTGGCCAAGGCTGTGAGTCTTTGCTTGGCAGTTTCCAAGGCCTCAGGTATGGACAGCTTGCTGTATTTCTCATGCACCTTCTTTGTCGCACCTTTCTGCAACTCCGTTAGTTGGCTAACCTCCCTCCGTGCTACTTTGATCTTGCCCTCTAGCCTCCTTCTCCATGGAGGGTACTGCCCCTTGTGGCTGTTCAACTTGTAGCCAAGCATCTCACTGATCACTGCTGCCGTATTGTAGATCAGCTTGTTAGTGTCGGTAATCGTGACTGTAGGTATCGTCCGTAGTGCTGCATTAACATCCTCTAGCAGACCTTCTGAGGGTACTTCACGTAATCTTGGTAACCGGCTTCGGGGGATCCAGGTTTCAAGCTTGGCCATGATCCTATATTTCAGGTCAGTTCCTCTCGCACTCAACGATCCTTCTCCTGTCGCACTTGGGGCTATGTACCCAATCTCGGGTGGGGGTGATGATATCTCCCCCCGACCTGGCGTCCTGACTCCTCCTTGCCGTAGCATTTATGTTGTACCTCGTCAATCTCTAGCTGTGAGAGCAGTCCCTTCTTTCGAATGTTGGAACACTGAGCTACTAGTTGTTTCGCCGTCATTGTGGATGTTGGGTATCGAAGAATCCATAGGTCCCTCATCCTATTCATGTAGCCCCTTCCGCCGGGGTTACTTGCGTAGTAGCATTCCAACAACGCCCTGTTTTCGTCTCTTGCCCACCGATGCCTTCTTGTTCCAGTAGCCCACTTCTCGTCAGGGTGCCCTGGTTCCTCAACACCTGACGTGGACCTTGTTGATCCGGGCGACGTCCGAGCTGGCATGCCTTCATATTTATCTGTCTCGCTCATGTCTGCGGTAGGCTCGCTTAGCATAGGGGGTCTAGCCTTAGGACCCTTACTGGATACAGATGCCCCAGGCAGGAATCCTCTGTTACATATATATATATATATATATATATATATATATATATATATATATTAGGGGTGCAACGATACACAAAATTCACGGTTCGGTTCGATACTTTGGTGTCACGGTTCGATATTTTTTTGATACAAAAAAATGTTCATGCTTTTTTAATTTGTCATTTATTAAAATTATAAATATATATTTTAACTCAAAAGTACAGTTTTTAAATGTAATGTTGCTGAAACAACAAAGTAATAAAATAATAAATCTATCTGATTGAGAAATCACTCATCTTTGGAAAAGAGAGTTTATTACAGAGAAACGTCTCTTTCCAAAATAAAAGCTATACTATACGCTTCTTCTGAGCTATATTCTCAGCAGCATATTAAACATATCAGGTCCCCATAAGGAGAATCATGTGCTAACGGCTGTCTAAATGACTCGGGTAAAGTTTGTAGCATGCGTGCTTGTTGTTTTTGTCTGCTTCCACTTGTCTTTGCACGAGGATGATGTCGGAGTAAATGTGCAGTCATATTCGTTGTGTTCCCACTAGTGCTGTCAGCGTTAATCTGAAATGACGATAACGCCACAACACGGCAAATCTCCGTTAACGAGCTACCACAGATCGCCCCGTGCGTGGGGCTGGACGGCCAACACGTTAACGAGCTAACTGCGCTAACACACTAGTTCCCACCCATGTAATTGAGCATTGCGTGGCACATCCAACATACTGTTTTACTTTAGTCCATGACGCGCTTACCTTCAGGGTCATACGTCACATGAAGACCAAAATAGTTCCAAACGCCAGATCTGAATGAGGGTGGGGGAGGTTCAGTTTGCCATGTTGCAACAAGAGCTTAGCTTCTGTCTCGCTAGCTTGCGCTGCGCTCAGTGAATCTGCTCTCGACAGTGCAGCCTAGGCGGAGTAGTCGAACACAGATCCACTGAGTGCTCAACACAGACAGCATCGTCAGAAGAAAAGTTGATAAATAAATTAAAAGTTTTGTATTGTTCGATACATATGCGTACCGAATCGAAAGCACTGTATCGAACAGTTCAATATCGATATGAGTATCGTTGCATATATATATATATATATATATATTTAAAATTCAGTTAGTTTGTCCACTTACTTTTAATTGTTTTGGTTAAATTATTATTTATTATAGACATCAGCAGCAAAAACTAAACCTGCATGTTTAACAACTGGAATCGCTCAGAGAGTCAACATTTAAAAATTACAACAGGAGCCCAAGCAAAGTAAATATCAAGTAAATATCTTCTAATTTCATATTGTCAGGAGTATGAAGACACCATAGCCTCCAGGACCATTGAAGACCTGGAGGAGGGGCAGCGGTACTGTGTTCAGGTGGCCTATACGGTCCACGGGGAGCTCGTGGAACCACGCAGCTGCATCCAGTGTGAGGTCATCCCTGCATCAGGTAAGCTGCTCTTCTTGGTGTAACGTTCCTTTAACGCGCTCCGACTCCAACCAGAGACACAGATGTAAACGACTCCGCTGCTTTTGAATCAGCTGAAGGTTTTAAAGCTGCAGCAGTAAAATCACTGTTCTGTTTTCTCAGAACACGTGAACAGGACGCCGATGATCGTGGGGCTGCTTGTCGGCATCGTGGTCCTCGCCATTCTTGCATTGGGATACCTCGGGTTTTTCCAAACTGAGAAAATCAAACGCTGCCTACACTTACCATGGTATGCCTCACCGGTGAGAGGCAACACTGCTGCACACACTCACCACACAGACACCAGTGGGTGCTGTATCCACTCCGAGCGTGTCAGCGGGGCACGTAAAAGAGCTGATTCGACAGTTTGAAAGCATTCTGCTCACGATTACTCAGTGTGTAAGACTGATGTGATTCTTCTTGGTGACTGGTGAGTCAATGAAATGTCCAATGGTGTTAAACACTGGAGAGTACCAGAGTTTACTTGAGAAAGAAAAGTCATTTTCTGTGGTAGAAAAACTTGTTTGACCTTGAATTTCCTGTCACATAACTGGTGGGAGTGTTACAACCAGCTCTGGTCGTCACGCCAGTTTGCTCGGCTTTTGGTTTGCCTTCCTATCAGACAGCGAGTCTCACATCTTTGTATTTACCAACAAACACGTGACATTTAACATTTAACCAACAGAACGTGAGCGGCTGAAATCTCCCAGAGTGACACTTAGACATAAGATTGGTGTTTCACTCAGACTGAAACTGACACAGAGTGAAGTGAAACACACAAGCAGAACCATATTTACAACACTAGTTAACTTCTGGTAAATCGGCTCCAGTCATCACTCTTGCCTCCTGGGAACTCTCTCTATCACTTCCTCTTTGTCTTCTAACTGACACCCAACCTGTGGGCCATTGACAACATTCAGCATCAACTATTTGATTCAAGGGCGTAGATTTGGCATGGACGGAAGGGACACGTCCCCACCAATATCCAGCGGTTATTGAATTGTCCCCACCAATAATTCGAATAAAGAAAAACAAACCCGATAGAAAGAAAAAACGATCTGTCAGCGTCTCATTCACCCAGCGGTGCAGAAAGAGTTAAATTACGTCCTCTACTGGAGTCCTATGTCATGTGACAAATATGGCCAATGTGATTGGCTGAGCCTTTCAGGGAGCAGCATTTCTCATTTTGATTGAAACTGTCAGAGAAAACGGAGCCTCGAGCAGCCAGGATATTAGTTTACAGAGGCTGTTAAAATTATATGTCTAACATTAAAATGTTGGTGACACAATAATTTCATCCTAATGGCACTGACATATTCATAGGGTTCATTTTTGAGACAAATATCATGAGGTAGTCCTGATTTTGCAAATATCCTCCTTGTAGTGCAGTTTGCACAAATTGTTTTAAAAATGCACTCAGCCTACAAACATTACTGACGAGTCAAGATCTGCACAAAGTGACAGAAACACTGAAGCAGCTCCACATTTTATTCTCATTGTCATGTTTGTCCTGTTTGTCAGGTGACAGAAGAACCAACACAGAGCTCAGAGAGTGATGGTGACACAAGATCACAGGTTAAACTGGATGATGTTGGTTCATGACTGTATTTGAAGCACATGTGTGACTGCATGTATGTGAATGTCTCACTGTTATTGATCAGGTGACAGAGGCAGCTCTGCCATGTTGTAGCTCAGAGGTGAAGAGGTGAGGTCACAGGTGACTGACTGATGATTTGGTGCTATAGATTAACGAGAGGAGAAGGCCTGTGTTTGGCTCCTTCACATAGTGGACATTGAGTTGTTGTGTCCATGTCTGTTGCTGTAACAGTTCATGTTTAGAATAAAAGATCCCAGCTCACTGACTTGATCGGGGCAATAGTGCCTAAAATGTTGCAGAATTTTGCTGAGAGATCTTTTACTCTGTGGTAATCTGAGATGAGTAGTTTTATGGACAAAACCAGCAGGTCATTCAGTGTTCCCTTAGTGCTAATGTATCAGAGATGTTGGTGTATTATAACTGAAGTAATGCTTTTAAGTCCTTAAAGTCATATTCTTTTATTGTCATGACTGTATTTGAAGCTATTTTTATTTTTGTATGATACCTGATTTATATGGAATATGGCTGAAGTAAACTAAAGTATAAAATACTTAGTCAGTCATTTGTTTAATAGTAACTTAACATTATATAATTCACATATAAAACTATGAATTGTAATTTTAAATGGTTTAAAAGCAGGTAGGATAGCATATGTAAGCAAGTATATTTCTCCTTTTATCAAGAAGCAAAGACAAAAAAGGGAACAAAAGAAACAGGGCAGAGTTCGGTGGTTGAATCATCCGTCCCCACCAACGCCACAACCAAATCTACGCCCTTGATTTGATTTCAAACTTCAAACTCATGATCCCGTCTGACCTTCTCTTCACCGCCACTGTTCACAAACACAAACAATTGTCCATCCTCCATTTGTCTTCCTGTTGACACCACGGCACAACAATTTGAATCCACCTCCAATGATCCTGCTCTTACTTCCCCTCTATCTGTACAACTCATAGTCCCTACATGCTTTAACTTCCTGCTCTCATGTCCACACTTCTGTCTTTCCTTCTCTCTCACTGCCTGCTAACATGCCTTCTCCCAAATCCACAAAACCCCACAACAAAGAAAAACAAAGAAAGGAAAACACTGAGCCACAAACTCTGTCAATTCTAAAAGTGTGGAAAAGTTAATAACAGGCTAAAATTCTAACGTGAAACTAAAACAGGGAGCATACTGAACCGGGAACCTTTCAGCATCCTCTGGGTTCAAAGACACTATCAAGCTGAACTAACCAGCAGTGCAACACCAACATCACAGCTAAAAACACTCTGATTGGTTCTCTGCTTCTCAGTTTGACATTCACAAGAAATTGTGTTTCACAAAGTAGTTTATGTGTTCCTCCTTAAAGAAGGAGCAGTTTTTAAAAGCTGACCATTAAAAGTTTTAAAGCCCGTGAGTTTGTCAGCGCTGAAGATGGTCAAGAGGAAACCTGGGATCACGCCTCAGATATGGAACAATTCAAAATTGGGAACCGAAAGAAGGTAAGGTGCTTTAACACTGGGAAATAAGACAAGAAACACACAAATGACTCAACAAGAAAACAATCACAGCTAAAAGTGAAAATGAGTAAAAAAAGGTAAAAACCTAAACAAAATAAATTAACATCACATTAAATATTGTTTTATGAAAATGATAGACACACAGTGTTCAGTTCAGTTATTTATGACAACAGCGCTCGTCTCAAGGCTCTTATATTGTAAGAGGAGGGAGACGTGAGCGTCCTCCGCCTGTGAAACTGTGTTGGGGGATGTGTCCTTGCTGCACCTGTTGTTAGTTTCATTAACACCAAAGCAGCTGAACCTGATTAACACCTCTGATACTGAACTAATCAGATCAATATCCCAAAGTTTCACTCACTTGATGTTGAACTTCTCCTCTATTTTGTAAGATTTTCTGAGCAGTGTACACCAGACACACTAAAGGCTGCCGGTCACATTAACACTATAAACTGATGTTTTCTGCTTGTGTGATTACAGATGCAGTGAGAGTCGTGTTTCCCAGGCTGCTAATGGTGACATCCAGAAGCCTTCAGCAGGCAGCAGGTGGAGGACGTTCAAGAAGTTGTGCTGCTGTCCATGACGACGTCTTACTTCTCAAACCTAAACACACAAACTTCTCAAAACAAGTCTGATGGAGGACTTTATTATGGCAGAGCTTGTGTGTTTCCTACAAACTGTCAGATGAAGCGTGACATCCAGAGATGTTAAACAGAGTTTTCAGATTATTTTCGTGGGCTGCTGGGATGTTTGGACCGTGATGAGGGGAAAACAAGATTTCTGAAGTAACGTAATAGGATAGGTTAATAAAGCTGATATTAGAGTCTGCTCGACTGCAGGAGGAGGACGTCTCCTGAGAAGCAGTTTAGAGGATTCTGACTATCCTGGTAAGACAGCTGACAAAGCAGGAGATGGGACCTGGAGTAGCAGCTGTTTATGTACCTAATCTATGTTTACGTCACCGAGTTTTTGTTATATAGCTTTAAAACATGAATTCAAGACAAACAGATATGGATTTTGAGGTTTATTGCTAACACTGATGTCTGAATGCCTTCAAATATGTTGTCAAAGTTGAAATGCTTGAGATTAATAAAACATGTTTGGCCACAGTTTATGGACATTAACTTATATCAGTAATGTTTAACTTTTTTATTAGAGGATCTCATCAGTTCTGCTTTACTGGAGACGAGTGTAAGCATTTACAATATGATCTAATATCAGCCTTCACTGATGGCTCTCTGACAGCTACAGCAGAGTCACTCTTTACAAAATACGACACTTGGCAATGCAAATATGACAATGACCGTGGAATGCATATGCGGCAAGACATGCCGATCCTGCAGCTCCACCAGGCCAGGATGAGGTGTGAGCAGAAGGTGTTGGCATCACAGCGCACAGGAAACATGCCTGGAGAGACAAAGGAGGAACCAGACCCGGAGTCACCCCACAGTGCCCGGAGCCTCCAGGTGATGCATGCCCTCGAAGCTCACAGGTCATCAGAACATCGTCGGGTGAAGTGGCCTCAAGCTAGCAAGGAGAAGGCGTGACTCCAGTTCGATGAAGACGTTGATACCATCTTGCAAGCAACTGCCAAAGGACAAGTTGAACAACGCCTAAAGACAATGACCACAATGATAGTCAGCCTACCTGTAGAGAGGTTTGGACAAGAGGAGAAGCGGACAGTGAAGCCTCTCTACACCTTGAACAACGAAGCCAACAAGATAGATCAGCTAAGGCAGGAACTGAAGAGCCTAAGGCAGCAGTTCAAGGTGGCGGGTGAAAAGGAGAGGGTGGCCAGCAAGTTGCCTACCCATCGAAGTGGGGTGTCGAGGATTTGCGGGTCAGTCCCTTTGCAGGGCATACAAAATGCTAGGCATCGTAGGGGCTAACGAGCAAAGAGCTATCAAGTTGGTCACCAACGCAGCAGAAGCAGCGTCGAGGTGGCTGTGGATCAAAAGAGGAGAGGCATGTCATGTAGGGTAGCGCTACCTGGATACAAGCTGGGGCTTGACCAACCCTGGCTGGGTCGCCTGGGAGAGGGGGTCTGATTGTTGAAAACCCCAAATGACCCCAGGTTACATCACTGATGATGTGTCCAGGGGCACCAGAGGGTGTCTCATCAACTACATCCACACACTTTCACTGCTTTTACTATTTCACATTTAAATACAATTAGCCAGCTGGCATGTTTACACTACTGTGTGTATAAAACTTTTTTGTACAAACAATACTTTAACAAACTTGAATAATATCAGCCACTAAAAATGGATAAGAATGAAAAAAGTGTCACTGCGACTGTTAGCTGCTGTTAGGCAGAGTAAGTGAAATCTCCAGAGTTGTGTTATCACTGTAGTGCAGCTGTTTCTACTGTACCATCGCGCTCTCCTTTTGTGCAATACAAATAAAAGTAATGTCCATATTCAAGCTGTAGTGTCCAAATCAGTGTCCATTTTATTTCTATAGCACATTTAAAAGCAACAAAGTTGACCAAAGTGCAAACAGGAAGTGTAGTGGGATCTCTGTTAAATACAAAAACACTTTTAAATGTAAATCATTGGCTAGTCTTGGTGCCGTGAGAGTGTCACCTCCTATAGTTTCTTGGGTTTTGAGTGTTTCTTAATAGTTTCGTTATATTTGTGGCTAATCTTGTCTTTTTTTAAGCACCACGGACCATAAATAGTTTTTCCTGTGTTTGTCATGATGGGGGGACCATAGCTGGACTGGCCAATTTTTCGTTTTAAATGGGCCGATGTTTTGTTGTTGTTGTCTTTTTTTCTGTAACCGTGTAAACAGTGAAAGGTGGCGGATTGGACAGATGCTGGCAGACGTGTAAAAATAACTCAACTGTTTGGTAGTGGCTGTGGTGGAGCTTTCACAGATTCAGTAAAATTAGCAAGTGGTGGAGGCCAGCAGGTGGATGGGGGAAAGGGGAGGCGGAGGAGGAGAGACCCGAGGCGGCCGCCGGTCCGACTGTCAGGTGAACTGAACTTCAGGTAAGAAGTTATGACCTGCAGTCTATCTGGATCAGATATAAAGCAAGTTTAGGTGGAGTTTATTTTCGTTATGCTGACTTTTTACAGTCAGTTACAATAACTCGTACTGTGTACTAGCTAGCATGACGGAGTTTCCATACAATTGGGTGGGTGCTATGATGTTACTGGTGAACTTTATTTTATTCATAAGGTTAGTAGAGTTGCCAACCATCCCGTAAAAAATGGAATCCTCTGGTATTCAGAGTTAATATTACGCGTTGAGCAGAGTGTCTCAGCGTGAGGAAAGTGAGGAGCAGGAAATATAAACCCTGCCTTCCTTCGGCCATCACAGGGAACTTAAGGGTCTCTGGCTAATGAGATGGACAAGCTGTGGGCGCTGGTGAGACATCAGAGGGAGGATTGGAAGTCCACTGTGTTGTGCTTCACAGAGACATGGCCGGACCTCAGTGCCACAGTATCTGGCTTTTTCACTGTTCGGGCTGGAACATGTTACTGTGAAGGCTCTGCTCGCCAGACTCGTTACTGTAATAGGTTAAAAGAAGCTAAGTTAAGCAGGTGGTGGGGGGATTCATGCAGGAACTGACAACCTCCATCTTCATGCCCATGCTGTCTGCTAGATGATGCACCCCACTAGCAACCCTCAGTAAAGTTCAATCAACAGCCACAGTTATTAACGGTAGCGCTCCTCTAATGATCTACAGCACGTGGAAATTTGCTAGGATTCACGTCAGTGGCCGGAGAAGGCCATGGAAAAAGATTCCCTCGAAGCTTTCTGGCCAACTTTCAGGGAACTCAGGAGGGTAAAGCGGTGCTTTCCCTCACTGTGTGTAGTACAGGTGAAGCCCTGCTGGTTTCAACTGAGGATATTGTTGGGTGGTGGAAGAAATTCTTCGAGGACCGCCTTAAGTCCAGTGACACGTCTTCTATAGAAGAAGCAGAGTCTCTGGACTCGTTCATCACTGGGGGCGAAGTCACTGAGGCAGTTAAAAAACTCCTTGGGATTTGGGAAGAGTTCCTGCCTGAAATGGAGGAGTTTAAGTGTCTCCAGATCTTTAGGAGTGAGGGGAGAGGGGAGCAGGAGATTGACTGGTGCTGCAGCTGCAGTGATGTGGACACTATACCAGTCTGTCGTGGTGAAGAGAGAGCTGAGTCTAAAACCAAAGCTCTCAATTTACCGGTCGATCTACTTCTTTACCCTCACCTATGGCGACGAGCTGTGGTAGTGACTGAAAGAACGAGATCATGGATGCAAGCAGCGGAAATGAGCTTCCTCCGAGGGGTGGTTGGCCTCTCCCTTAGAGAGGGGGTGAGGAGTTTGGCCAGGGAGGGAGGGGCTCAGAGTAGAGCCGCTGGTCTTCCACATGGAAAGGAGCCAGTTGAGGTGGTTTGGGATCTGACAAGGATCCCTCCTGGATGTGGTGTTCTGGGCATGTCCCACATGCTGGAAGAGAAGGCCATGGAGAGGGAGGTCTGAGCTTCTCTGCTTAGGCTGCTGCCCCTGAGACCTGGCCTAGGATAAGTGGAAGAACACGGATGGATGGATGACCTGAAAAGTAGGCGCCAGGGATCTGTTCATTTTTAAAGACTAGAATACTCAATAAGAACCTCCACAAAACTGACTTTAATGGCAGATACAATATTTTATTTAAGCAAAGAGCTCAAACAGTTAATAATAATAATAATAATAATAATAATAGTAATAATAATAATAATAATAATGATGGATTGCATTTATATAGCACTTTTCGGGACCCCTCAAAGCGCTTTACAATGCCAGTATTCATTCACTCTCACATTCACACACTGGTGGAGGCAGCTACAGTTGTAGCCACAGCTGCCCTGGGGCAGACTGACAGAGACGATCATAATCACAAATTAGTCAGATCGTTTTACAATTTAAAATTAAAAAAGTAAAACATAAAAATTAAAGTAATGTAATCTAAACTGTTGCTAAATATCTACTGCCAGCTTTGATGAGTTTTTAGTCTGGAGAGAGAGAACACCTCAGCTGTAGATGAGTTCTGGCCTTAGCCACGCTGGACGAAATCCTTCCTGAGGAGAAACAAAAGTTCTCAAATCTTCCTCTAAGTTCCTGTCCAAAAAAAGGAGTGAATCCACTTTGTGATCCACAGTGAAAACAAGGCGAACCTTTCTATTTCTTCTTCTCTGCTCCACTACACATCACATTGTGTTTGTTAGGAATTATCTCTCACTTACTCAGGGAGTTAACTTCAGCTCATAATTTCTGGTGATTAAACTACACTAACTAATGGCTTTCATAAGCTTTAGAGAATAAAATATAAATTAACAGACACTGAAATTATCCCTCATCATCAGAACAATTTCCAACTTGCTGTGTTGCAGATAAAGAGTGTTTAAATCTGTTATGATTAGCATCATGAAACATCTCTTTATCTGCTGCAACACAAGTCTTAATTATTAATGACAAACATGTGTGTGAGGCAGCAACATCGTGACATCAACAACACTGGACATTTAAACCTGCGTCGGCAAAATCCATCCATCCATCATCCATGGACGGATGATGGATGGATGGATGGATGGATGGATGGATGATGGATGGATGGAGGGAGGGAGGGATGGATGGATGATGGATGGATGGATGATGGATGATGGATGGATGGATGGATGATGGATGGATGGATAGATGGATGGATGGATAGATGATGGATGATGGATGGATGATGGATGGATGATGGATGATGGATGGATGGATGGATGGATAATGGATGGATGATGGATGGATAGATGGATGGATGATGGATGGATGGATAGATGGATGATGGATGGATAGATGGATGATGGATGGATGGTTTGATGGATGATGGATGGATGGATAGATGATGGATGATGGATGGATGGATGGATGGATGATGGATGATGGATGATGGATGATGGATGGATGGATGGATGATGGATGGATGATGGATGGTTGGATGATGGATGGATGGATGATGGATGGATGATGGATGATGGATGGATGATGGATGGATGGTTTGATGGATGATGGATGGATGGATAGATGATGGATGATGGATGGATGGATGGATGGATGATGGATGATGGATGATGGATGGATGGATGGATGGATGGATGGATGATGGATGGATGATGGATGGTTGGATGATGGATGGATGGATGATGGATGGATGATGGATGGATGGATGATGGATGATGGATGGATGGATGGATGATGGATGGATGGATAGATGGATGGATGGATAGATGATGGATGATGGATGGATGGATGATGGATGGATGATGGATGGATGGATGGATGGATGGATGATGGATGGATGGATGATGGATGATGGATGGATGGGTCGATGGATGGATGATGGATGGATGGATGATGGATGGATGGATCCATCATCCCTCCATCCATCCATCATCCGTCCATCCATCATCCGTCCATCCATCCCTCCCTTCATCCATCCATCCATCCATCCATCCATCCATCCATCATCCATCCATCCATCCATCCATCCATCATCCATCCATCCATCCATCCATCCATCATCCATCATCTATCCATCCATCCATCTATCCATCCATCCATCATCCATCCATCCCCTCTGTTGGTCTTCCTTGGTCTCTTGTGTTCTGGGGGCCTCTGGATGTCTGGGGTTTTGATCTCCTCCATACCTGCTTCATGCCCTGGAGGACGGGGCAGTGGCCCCCCACACCCTCTAGCAGATCATTACATGAGGGAACCTTTTAAGAAAACAAGCGCGTCCATGCTCACAGGTGTACACACGGGTGATCACACACACAAACTACACCCTTTTTGGCTCCTACCTCAATGCACACTGTGCTGTCGATCTTACGTGCTGCACAATAATGTTTAATATTTAGTATTTACTGTCATATTCCCATATATCATTGTGATGTGGTTTATTGTATTACTCTCGTTTTCTTCTGCTTGTTTTCTTTTTTCTTTCTCAACAGGTGATCCAGGTGATCGATATATGTATTTTTTTTTTTTTTTCTTCTGCTTATTCTGTTGGTTTTTGTTTTTTGCCCTTCTCCCCCGTCCCTCTTCTCAACTGTTTTTCTTCCCCTCTTTCTTTCTCCCTTTTCTTTCCCCCAGTCAAGTCTGTCCCGTATTCAGCAAGTGAAAATAAAATAAAGAATAAAAGGTGAATCAAATGGACCATTACGGCAAAGCTGGGATGGTCAATTTGGTAAAGAAAATCCGTTGGGCATCTTTCTTCGCCTTTAGACAATAATTCTGATGGCAAAAGAACCAAACGGGACAGGCAAAAAAAAAAAAAAAAAAAAAAAAAAAAAAAAAAAAAAAGGAAATTTTGGAAAATTTCCAAACCAAGAAGAACGCGAGTACAGACATTCACCAGACTGCTGCACATTAGTGATGATGAGCTCTGATTTGGATTAAAAAAGCAGATAGAAGAAGATTTCTATTCATGAAGAATTCAGAAGGAATCAGTTGCAGCTGAGGACAGCACTCCCACCTTCACAGGAAGGGTAAGAGACCAACAGAGACACAGACAGAGTCATACAGAGACAGTTTAGTGCTTATCAGTGTGATGATAGATGTGACTGAACCTGAGCAAACTAAGATCTGCTGTTTTTCTGCTGGAAAATAAATCATGCAGTGAAAAATGACAACTGAGTGAAAGACTAAAACTAAATGAAACCTTTAATTTTGAGAACAGACAGGTCCTCTACCATCCACCAGGAGGAGCTGCAGCATCTATTGCCCTGTCGTGTTCGGGAACAGAACTACTTCACTATGCAGTCCTGTCGGAGGCTCAGACTGATGTTTCCATCGGTCTCTGAGTCAAACCGAGCTCCTACACTCACTCGCTCATTCACTGGGCCTCATTTATTAATGTGTATGTGCCCAGAAGTAGTCTCACTCTGCACAAAGAGAAAGAGTGCAAGCAAAATTATGCAAACTGTGTGAAATTTGCACACTGATTAGTTTTGCTCTCATAGTTATGGATCTGCTAGTACATAGGTGTCAAACTCTGGCCCGCGAAGCCATACCAAATTACTATTAGAGCTGGCCTGCTGGTATTATACAGTTCATGTACTGCTAATACTACAATTCCCAGAATGCTCTGTTGGTGTTTTGGTGCGTCAGTCACGACAGGACCCATTAGCACCCTCTCCTTTGTTGACCATAGTCATAGCAACCATGCAAATACTGCCATGCTACCTATCCCAAAATGGCAAAAAGAAAGGCAGAAAACAGGAGTTTCTGGACAGGTGGGAGAATATGATGAAAATTTAATAAATGATAAAATTTAATTCAGAAGGCTGCAAATACAATTTTTATTTAAGAAATGAATTCCACTGATGTGTTATTTAATTGGAATTTCGATTTATATATACGTTCATAAATTATATATTGTTTAGTATTAAGCTTTGCTTGTTCCATATTCAGTTTTTCAGCAAAACTTGTTTGAGTCCATAAGAAAAGATTCCTTATTATATTTGGAAGAAGATTGTTTTTCAATGAATATTAATGTTAGCCCGCGACTTTGATCCAGTTTTGAATTTTGGCCCACTGTGTATTTCAGTTTGACACCCCTGTGCTAGTAGATCAGCATCCAGGCTTGTGTAGTCTGCACATCCAGTGGTATCCAATGGCGCTGGTGTCCTCCTCAACTTTGCGTTTTTCTTATGTTTGCTGTTATTTCTTAGTTTCTTTGCAACCTGTAATACTCTCATCACCTATGTCAGACAAACTCTCCTGGACATTCGTCAGAATTCGCAATCTGGACCTTCATGAACTGACTTTTTTCTTAACAGTGGTGACTCACCTTGGCTACCTGAGAAGAAGGCTGAGAAACCAATAACACTGCACCCTGCTTCCCAGCATTCTTCTAACAAACGTCCAGTCTCTGGAAAACAAGCTGGATGAAGCTCACCCGAAACCTTGGCTGATTGTGACCTACACCCGTTTTCACACCTTGGGTTGTGTGATTAGGTAGAGGATCATTAGAGGGTCCATTGTCCCTCCTGGGGGGACGGTCCCACAGGGCTTATACTGTATATGGGAGTGAGAGACAGAGAGAGGCGTTGAAAGGCTGCTCCAACAGAACTTATTGTTTCGGAGGAAAACACGAACACGGTGTACAGTCGAGTCTTAATAGCTTACTTACAACTGGGCTCGTCAGGCTCTCTTCTTGGCTGCAATGGTTATTATTATATTTACATGCTTCCAGCTCCCGTTTTTGCTCGATGACAGCTCGTACTTTTCCTTTTTCTCCCTCCCTCGCTCACAGACACATAACGGGTATGGCAGTCCATTCTCCCTGCAGCACGGACTACACTGCCCATCAGGCTGCAGGCTTTAGGGCGATGCCTGTAACACTTTGCCTGTTGCCTTCATAGTAAATCACTTTTTGAACAATAATTTTTAAAAATATTTCTTCACGTCATTATGCGGGCCGCAAAATTTCAACAAAGTAACTGTATTCTGATTATTACCTTTTTAAACGGTAACTGTAACAGAATACAGTTACTCATATTTTGTATTTTGAATACGTAACGGTACATGTACTCCGTTACTCCCCAACACTGTCCATGCTGTACACCATGCAACGAGCAACAAAATGTCAAAGTGCATAAATCATGTGAAAGAGGTAGGCGCCTTGTTTTGCTTCCATGGAAACAAGGAAGTGGTGAAGCTGTGTTCAGGTTCCCTGAAACAGTGTTAATACATGTGTCCTTTTATATTTATGTATATATTTATATGTTTAATTCTACACTTAATTTTATACAACTGCTTTGATGTCTGTTTGTTGCTATGACAACTCAGTTTCTCTCTGGGATTCATGAAGTGTCTCTGATTCTGATTCTGAACATAACAGGTGATCAAGCTGAGTTCATTCATTAGACAGATGTTGAAATAAAGTTTGTATTCCTGTGCTTTAATATTGTTTTATTACATATAAAGCACATATGTAGATTCAGTTTCTTTTGAACACAAAAGGGTAGAAATGTAACCAAACAACTACCTTTTATGTTTAGGAGGTGGAGGAGTACAAATACCTGGGTCAATAACAAACTGGACTGGTCCACAAACACAAATGCACTCTACAAAAAGGGTCTAAGTCATCTCCACCTGCTACCATCTTTTCCCTTGCTGTAAGAGCTCTGGAACACCGAAATTTCTCATCTGTGGGATAATAAAGGTTTATTCTATTCTATTCTATTCCTTGAGTACATTTCTGACCCTGTACTTGAGTAAAGAAGAATCATAAGTACTTTAAGGAGTATTTTTAAAAAACAAACAAACATGAATTTGTTTGTATACAGAGGTACCGAAACAGTGCAGCGGGGCCTCGGGTCCTTCTGTCGGGTAGTCCAGTCCACACCTCAGGCTGTCAGGTTGAAACACTCGGTCGTGTTTTCGTAGCGTAAACGCTGGGCGTCCTCTCAGAGCCTACGCTCTATCTGCTATTCCCGAACAGAGATACGCAAGTTTCTCCGTGACTGCAGCTGCCAGTCAAAGCTCTTATGATGACGTTTCACCCCAATTTAACATCACCGCGGTAGGAATTAGAATCAAACTTATGGGAAAGGAGACCCCTTGGACATCAATCAGCGTGGTGAGAGCTATTGAAAACAAAAGACAGAATCATTGGAAAAAAAATCTGAGGAGGCGGGGTTTATGACCTATACTGCAGCCAGACACCAGGGGGCGATAGAGACGTTTACGTTTTGGCTTCATTTTTGGGGAGCTGTCGCATCGTCCATGTTTTCTACAGTCACTGGCTGTATCCCAATCCAGGGTCTGCAGCCTTAAAGGCCGCATTTTAAGGCCAATTACGTCACCGCGACACAACGAAGGCTGTCCCAATTCAAAGGCTGCTCGAAATGCGGCCCTCAAATGCGTCCTTCATTTCCCTGAATTTTAAGGATGTGGCGGTGTAGACTTCGTGGCCCAACATATCCCAGAATGCATAGCGCGGCAGTGGGTGTGGATAATTTTGCCGAAAAAAAACGGCGGATGAGGGGTGCCTGAAGAGTAAACTTTAAGTAAGTACTGAATATTATGTCACTTATTTATGTGCAAATGTTTAATAATGAAGAACATTAAAACATTACTGTTGGTCACATGTCGGCAAAGTTATGTGACATTAGTGACGTTTGTACTAACTTGGTTTTAAAGACTTTACTTTAAAATATAGAATAGAATTCAACTTTATTGTCATTGCACATGCACAGGTACAGGGCAACGAAATGCAGTTTGCATCCATCCAGAAGTGCTTTAGTGATATAGATATATTACAATATATATTAGCAATAATATAGATATGTAAGTATGTTACAGAAATGGGTCTATTATGGTATGTTATAATGTACACGGTATGAAGTATGTTATGAATATTCTATAAGTATGTACAGGCTGTAGTGAGTACAGCTATGTACAGGATATAAATATGAAAAACTATACAGAAATCTGAGATATACAGTTATACAGAAATGTGAACTATGCAGGTTATAAACAGTTGTAGGATTAAAAATTATCGTATGTACAGAATGATTATTTACACAGAGCTATACAGTAGTGCAGTTAAGGTCAGTGAGATATGTGGATAATTTCTACAGAGGCTATAAAGTGCTGGTGGTTGTGAGTGGTGGTTCAGTCCATGTTATTATTGTGTATTTGAGGGTACAGTTGTCCATTGTGTGTGTGTGTAGGTGGTTGTGGGTGTGTGTATGTCCAGTCCATGTGTTAACGTGGGTCAGATGTCAGGAGGCAGAGTTCAGGAGTCTGACAGCTGTGGGGAAGAAGCTGTTCCGGTACCTGGTGGTCTTAGTCCGGAGGCTCCTGTAGCGCCTCCCAGAGGGCAGGAGGGTGAAGAGTCCATGTGATGGGTGACTGGGGTCTTTGATGATTTCAGCCCTTTTCAGACACCGCTTCCTGTAGATGTCCTTTATGGCAGGAAGTGGTGCTCCGGCGATGCGCTGGGCAGTTTTCACGACCCTCTGCAACGCCTTCCGGTCCGAGGCAGAGCAGTTCCCGTACCAGACTGTTATACAGTTGGTCAGGATGCTCTCGATGGTGCAGCGATAGAAGTTCACCAGGATGTCTGAGGACAGGTGGTTCTTCCTCAGAGTCCTCAAGAAGAAGAGGCGCTGGTGAGCCTTCTTGACCAGCTTGGAGCAGTTGGTCGTCCAGATGAGATCCTCGGAGATGTGGACTCCCAGGAACTTGAAGCTGCTCACACGCTCCACAGCCGTCCCCTTAATGTGGATGGGTGGATGTGCATTCCTCCTGTAGTCCACGATGAGCTCCTTGGTCTTCTCAGTGTTAAGCAGCAGGTTGTTTCTGTCGCACCACTCAGCCAGACGATCCACCTCCTCCCTGTAGGCTCATCGTTGTCACTGATGAGGCCAATCACCGTGGTGTCATCTGCAAACTTAATGATGGTGTTGGAACCATCAGCAGGTCTGCAGTCGTGGGTGAAGAGGGAGTAGAGGAAGGGGCTCATCACACAGCCTTGTGGTACACAAGGCTGTGTGATGAGCTCATTCATGTGATGGTTCATTGTGATTGTAGATGAGCAGTGGTTATCCAGCCGGACATGTTGGGGGCGGTTGGTCAGGAAGTCCAGTAACCATTTGCAGATGAGGGAACTGATGCCCTGGTCTGTCAGTTTCCTGATGAGTTGTGAGGGGAGGATTGTATTGAATGCTGAACTGAAGTCTGTAAACAGCATTCTGGCGTATGTGTTGTTGTTGTCCAGGTGTGAGAGGACAGAGTGCAGTGCGATGGAGACTGCATCCTCTGTGCTCCTGTTCTGGCGGTATGCGAATTGGTGGGGGTCCTGGGTGGGGGGGAGACAGGATTTGAAGTGTGCTAGGACCAGCTGCTCTAAGCACTTAGTGATGATGGGGGTGAGTGCTACTGGGCGACAGTCGTTGAGGCTAGATGGGTTGGAGTTTTTGGGTATCAGGACGATGGAGGTGGATTTGAAGCAGGCCGTCCAATAGCTGAGCTTAATCAGAGAATGATCAAAGCTCATGTAGAAACAAACAAACAAATGAACAAAATATGTTCTCCTTCATTTCTGTCAAACAAAGCTGTATGAAACGTTTCCAGCTGTTAGTATCATGGTTGCTAGGCAACCTGGGCAGCGCGACGGAGGCTAGACCGTCCCATTTCACAAGCCTCGCACTTCCGGCCTTAGCGGTCTTTAAGTACGCGGCCCTTGTGGACCGTTAAGGCTGCAGACCCTGAATTGGGATACAGCCATTGTGTCTGTCACTACCCGATCCATACCGGATACCCGATCCGCACCATGCATGTGCAAACGGTGTCTACTTCCGGTCGAAGCATTTTACGATAGTTACAGGTCAGAGTATCTGTTAAGATGTTAAGGATAAGACATATCTCTTAAAATGTTTGCAATAATGAAGCATTTCAATATAATGTAGACAAAAACGAAATAAAAAGATAGTTACGTAGCAGGACTCCCCGATCCGTACCGCGCATGTGCAGAAGTTTTCTTCTTCTTCTGTTCGTTTAATGGCAGT
This sequence comes from Neolamprologus multifasciatus, assembly GCF_963576455.1. Lineage (NCBI taxonomy): Eukaryota > Metazoa > Chordata > Actinopteri > Cichliformes > Cichlidae > Neolamprologus > Neolamprologus multifasciatus. The sequence continues at coordinate 34,793,056 of NC_140454.1, forward strand.
TTACTCTCCAGTGTACGAGGATACTGCCACCTGCTGACCAAGCGAATGAACCGTATTGTAAACTGAATTAGCATCATTACAAACGTGTGTTAAATTTGATTTAGTGATAGTCGAGTGTGTTAATGCTCGTCTGTGTGGAGAGGATTGACTGGAATAGTGATGATGATGTCCGCTATCACTGTCAATTGCCAGTAAACACTTAATCTGGCTGCTGAATCTTCACGTGACATATTACAAAGTCTGTATTATTAACTCTGTCATTAGGCACCATTCTTCTTATTTTACGGCGCTGTTGTTCAATCGGGAAACGCTCTCTGTTGAGGAGAAAAGCATGAATTTGTTTGTATACAGATTATCCATTGTTTAAATGTCCCGGGTAGTCGAAAAGGAGGCAGAGCTGCTGAGAAACGCTAGGAGCTAACTGGGCGCTAACCGTGGCATTCAAATACATTAAATGTCGCAATGTTGACAAATAGAGGAAGTGACGTAAGATTTGCGCATACGTGGTACGGATCGGGTTTCCAGTACGGATCGGGTAGTGACAGTAGCCGTGTCCAAATTCATGGGCTGCATCCTCCTGAGGCAGCATTTGTAGACCGATTACGTCACAGCGACGCGCTGAAGGCTGTCCAAATTCGTAGACTCCTCCGAATGCAGCCGACAAATGCGTCCTCCTTTTCCCCAAATTTGAAGGATGGGTCGGGTGCGTCCTTCGTGGCCCACCATATCCCAGAATTCATAGCGCGGCCCAGCCAAACTCCAGTTTCCAACAATGGTGGCCTCTACTAAGTTTTAATATTACTCTTACTGTTAGAGTAAATTGTTAAATGTTGTCATTTCTATGCTTACCATCTCTACTGTTTGACTCTCATGAAAGGTTCCTCACATGGGTGGGGGGCTGTAGTCTTTTATTACAGACACATCCTGTAATAAACCATTTCGTGGTAGACATCAACGAGGCCTCCCTTGCAAGTGAAACGATCGATCGCTGTTGCCTTGTTTTTCTTTCACGGGAATAAGTCCTGGATACAGCGGGGTCTGAGTTTAGACCCAACACTTACTAATCTTTCTGGGTCACAAAATAAACTTTTAACATATATTAAGGCGAGAAAGTAGCTGTGCAAACATCAAATATCTGGTCAGTTTATCAAGATGTCGCATTTTTGTAAAAGTGCTTCGACGTTTTCAGAGACGTCTGTTACCCACCAGCTCGATAGCTAGCCGGGAGCTCGAGGGTCACTGAAGCCGTCGAGAACGGCACAACTCCCGGCACATCATGTTCAGATCACCGCGGAGTTTCGCTACTCGGGTTAAACGTAATATATAAGTCACTTAGACAACCTAAAAATGTTATTGTTGGACTTTTTTCAGTGTTTTATTTGTTTGTGAGTAAATCAGCTTGGCTGAGATTAAAGTTATTAGATTAGATAAAATTTTATTAATCCCCCGGGTGGGTTCCTCCTTGGTTTTCACACAGCTGAATAAACGTCAAACAGAAAACTGATTAAACAGAAGTGTGAGACGGTCGAGAGTTTACTCCAGTGTCCTGTTATATTTTAGATAGCAAGGAGCAGACGGCTGAGTTTATTAAACTCCACCAAGACAGCGGTGACGCTAATCAGAAGGCTAGACCGTCCAATTTCACAGCTGTTTACTTCCGGCCTACCCGACCTTCTGAGGACCCGGCCCACGTAGACCGCGAAGGCCGGGTCCTCAGGAGGATGCAGCCCATGAATTTGGACACGGCCAGTGTCATTCAAATACATTAACTGTCGCAATGTTGGCAAAGAGAGGACGTGACGTAAGATTTGCGCATGCGTGGTACCGATCAGGTTTCCAGTACAGATCGGGTAGTGACACCCACACATGGATCCTCCTGTTCCGCAGATTTGAAGGACGGGTCGGGTGTGTCCTTCGTGGCCCACTATATCCCAGAATTCATAGCGTGGCCCAGCCAATTCCAGTTTCCAACAATGGTGGCAGCTACTTAGTGTTAAAATTACTCTTACTAATCTTTCTGGGTCACAAAATAAACTTTTAACATATTTTCAGGCGAGAAAGTAGCTGTGTAAACATCAAATATCTGCTCGGTTTATCAAGATATCGCATATTTGCAAAAGCGCTCCGACGTTTTCGGAGACGTCTGCTACCCACCAGCTCGATAGCTCGCCGGGAGCTCGAGGGTCACTGGAGCCGGCTGAAATTAGCTGACTCTGAATTAAATCTAACATTAAAAATATTTCAATTCAGGAGGAAACATTTTCACCGGGAACAAAAACAGCAGGTTAATCCGTGGAGATCCTGAAGGCTGCTCCAAAAGTAATCAGATTAGATTTTAAGTATTTGTTCAGTTCTCTTCCAAACTCAGCAGCTGTCAGTTGTAATTTTTAAGTGTTTACTAAAATAAAAATAAAAGCGTTATAACATCTCACCTGTTAAAATTTTTAATCAGGCATACATGTGTACTATTTTTATTAATAGAGAGATTAAGCTTGTGTTTCGCTCATTTAGTGATTTTGCTTAACTGTATGAAGCTTATTAACATTATCAAACAGATGATATGTAAGCGACGTGTAGCGCATTTTGCCAAAGTGCTTAAGATAATTTTTTAATGATCTTTTTTTCGTTAAAAAAAATCTACTACATCATGTATACTTTTTTTCATGTCGTGTGTAATTTCCATTGCAGATATTAATCACAGTTAAATCAAACTCCAGAGCTGTGGTGTCATCAAGTACGCTGGTGTACATAAATCGCGCTGCGTTGCCGAGAACGCGAGTACGGACTCGAGCACTCGAGAATTGAGAAATAGCCTTAACACTGGAAGTCCCAGGCTTTTCTAAGCCTGGCTTTTCTAAGCCTTTTCTAAGCATAAAATAACCAAACTGTTTATCAGGGCAAAATATAGCCTGACATTAGTTGGTAAATTGTTAATTTTTAACCAGCTGTTATTGTTGTCAGCTGTCTGGAAACAGCAGGGTCACGTCCGATCTGCTGATAATAAGTAATAGTCACAATATCAGGAGTAAATGAGCACGTTTATGCATATGTCCATGTGTTAGAGACTTCAGCTTGAGGAGGAAGAGGGTGGGATTTGATTAAGGTGCCGGGGGCGTAGTCCCTTTCGTTCATATTCTGGTTTCTTTGGTGAAGGCTTCCCCTTCTCAGATGATCAAACAGGTATGAATCTAGCTGTCCGTCCACAGTATGCAAACATCTACAGTTGCTCTTGTCCTCTGTCTTTGGCGTACTCCAGCCTGATGCGTAAAATGTGATAAGGCTGAGCGACAGGGTGCAGTATCCAGATATCTTTGCCGCTGTGTTCAGCATGACAGCCTCCACAAACTGGTGCCTGTTTCTGTTTTAAGAAGTTAATTCTAAACTTATCAGTTAGTTGGAAGATGAAATTACAGACTAACATGTAAGTTTATGAGTACAACATTCTTTTTTTGATTAAATAACTTCAAAAATGACTGATTATATCTTGAATATATTAAAAACTAAAACCAAACCTGTAATATAATGACATAAAACAAACAAAAACCCAGTCTGCATATTTCAGATTTTCAGTTACACAGTTACCAAAGTGCAGCACTCCGTGTAAGAAAGCATTTCGTTTTCCTTGAACGCAGAAAATCATAAAATAAACGGTTCATTTATTTATTTATTTGGAAGCCTTAACTCTCGTTTCCTGTGATTGATCGCATGCTGCTGACGTCACCCTCACGTGAACGCGCGGGGGAATCCCTGGTCGGTCGATACTCAGCCCCGTGTGAGCTGGTGTGAGGGCGAGTCCACGCACGGGCATTGCTGAGCTTCGACGTGCAGGGCCCGGGACCCTCAGGTGGGAGGTTAGCGTAACTCACCTGGCTACACAGGTGAGGTGGGGCTGAGCTCTGCTGGTAAACACAGTCTGTCCCCGCGGCTGTGAGCGGCGATCAAACACCGTGTGGAGCACTTGTTGGTGTTTTGTTATCGTTTGTCACGTACAGCTTTAAGAGGCGGAACCGGAAATCCTCCAAGACAGAAGCAGTCTGCGGACGGAGACGTCCAGACTATCCAGCTCCGCGAGGAAGTGCGTCGGTGTTTCGATTCTTCAGCTCCAGCCAGCCACCACGTTCGGACACCGGCCACAGACCGAGGAATGAGGCCGACACCATGCTGCTGATCCTGCTCTGCCTCCACGCCTTCTCCCGGGGTAAGGAGCCGCCGCCGCCGGACAATACCTGCCGAGCTACCGGCTAACAACGGCCTGTAGCTCCGCAGGCTAACCCCGGATGAAGCAATAGTGTGTGTGTGTGTGTGTGTGTGTGTGTGTGTGTGTGTGTGTGTGTGTGTGTGTGTGTCAGACAGAGATTTTGTGTTTTAATCATGTTTTCGCTCCCGAGTCAGACTGAACTTTAAAATAACTGATGTTAAAATTTCATTTTCTAATGTTTTCAGTCATTCAAGCTGTTTTATTGTAATCGGCGTCAGTTTTTTCCAGCTGAACACGAAAGGCTGCAGTTACCTGTCAGCTGGGTTTCACCTGTGGATTTAGAGTCGACGTCACATTTAGGTTCAAATGTCAGAGTTTAGCTTAAAACTGATCATCCGGATAAAATACGGAACTCGCTGAGCTCAGACCAGGAAATGTTCAGTTCAGCGCGTCTAAAATGAGAAAATGTCCTTTTTCTGTTTGCGACTGTTTCAGGTTAAAAAGCTGAAACAGTCGCAGCTGCTGGAGGGTTAAAGGCTCCTGTGAAATATGGAAGTGGGCTATAAATGTCCAAAGCTCCTGACATGACAGGAAAGGATGTGTGAAGCTTTCAAAGAGTTTATTTCAGGTTATAATCGTCACTTCTGTGTTTGTTTACATCAGCCTGTCAACATGTTTAAGCTTCATTATTACTGATGCAACAAATGTTCATTCATCTGTTCACTGTAAAGACGTTTGACTCTGACACTCTCAGTCGATAAATAACTGATCTGTCCAATCAGAAAACAGACATGAAAGCGAATAAATGACAGAAATCTGATTTAATGACGTCACCACAAACATCAGGTTCACATCTGTTTAGTTTCTAAAAACGTGCCGTGAGCAGCAGACAGATGTTGTTCCTCGTTTCTGAATCTTTGTCCCTCTGAGCTCAGACGTCGTGGGGTCGATGGTTCCTGCTGTCTCTTTAATAAATCATCTGAGGCTGTGATCACGTGAATAACAATAATCTGGATTATGCAGGGGTTTCTCTGGTTTGCTTTCTTCACCTTTGCAGTCGCGTCTCTGGCGCCGCCGCCGCCTCCACAGAACGTCCAGGTGGAGAAGGGTCAGCTGACGTGGACTCCAGGGGAGCCGGACGTTACCTACACTGTGAATTACCGCAGGTGAGACCTCACAGCCAAGGAAGGTGCTCTGTTTTAAGGTGGAGCTTCCTTTTATATCGTCACGGCCGTTGGTGGCGAGAGGTCAGCTGATGACATGTTATTTACTCCATCGTTCTCACAGTTTCACATGAAAGCCGCCATCAGAGAGCAGCAGGCTGAGTGTAGTGTCACTGTCACAGATTATAATCCACAGTGGGCTGGTAAAATGTTTAGGAAGAGGTCAGAGGTCACCAAAGCTCCTGCTTCAATAACACTACAGCAACAAGAGTGATTGTGTTTCACAGCAGAGAGAACGCTGAGCAGATGTTTTCTCTGACTCGTTTCTGTTCCTCATCCTCAGATTTAACTCTGATGAATGGGAAGCTCTTCCAGCCTGCATCCAGACGCCTTTCCATTCCTGCAACATATCAGCGATCGGGCCGCGCGACACTAACGACTCGCCTGAGAACAGCTGCGTGATGCTGCGCGTGCAGGCCGAGAGACGGGGGCTGAGATCTGAAGGTGTTAACGCCTGCAGCAGATACGGTGAGAAACCTCAGATATGTGTCAGCGCTGTCTGTGGGTGAAGCTGTGAGACTCGAGGTGTTAACCATCCTGACCAGAGTGTGAACCACGAGCTGCTGCTGTGCTGACGCTCGCTCTGCTCTTCCAGGTGACGTCTGCACGCCTCCGTTAAGCATTTTGACCCAGCCTGGATCACTCACCGTATTCCTTAACGATGACCACGAGCTGGCGAAGGAACACGCCAGCAATGCCAAGCACAGGATTTACTTTGGCAGAGAGGGAGAGAGTCCTCTGCAGGTGAGAACACGGAGTGATTCCTCCAGGTGTTTATGCTCACCTGATGTTACAGCACGTGTCACTGCTGAAACAATGAAAGCAGCGCTCTTTAGTCAGAGTTTAACATCAAGTCAGTGAAACTTGTGGGGTGTGAATGAGGAGACAACCCCAGAACATGAATGTTTTCACTTTTCTGTTTTTCACTAGTTTTACATTTGGCTAGTCTCAGTGTTGCTGTGATACCTGGAGCCTACAGAGGTTACACAGCTCGTTCCTCCAGGATACAGTTTCTCTCAGCTCAGCTTCAAAGACATGGAGGAGGGTCCAGGAGACAGGCAGTTACTCTAGGAGGGCTGGACAGGGCTGTAGAAGGCCTTAACCCATCAGCAGGGGTGGTATCTGCTCCTTTGTGTAAAGAGGAGCAGGATGAGTCCTGCCAGAGCTACAAAATGACTTCTGGTAGCACATTAGTGTGAATGTGTTTGACCAAACGATCAGAAACAGAAGAGGGGCCTGAAAACTGAAGGCTCTGCCTCCCATTCTACTTTTAAATACTCTAGGAACAACAAGTAGGCCTGCAGAGCGAGAGCGAAGTGCTCTAATAGGGTGATATGGTACTACAAGGTCATTAAGATAAGATGGGGCCTGATTATTTAAGACCTTGTATGTGAGGAGCAGGATTTTGAATTCTGGATTTAACAGGAAGCCAAAACAGGAGAAATCTGCTCTCTCTTTCTAGTCCCTGTCAGGACTCTTGCTGCAGCATTTTGGATTAACTGAAGGCTTTTCAGGGAGTTTTTTTGGACATCCTGATAATAATGAATTGCAGTCGTCCAGCCTGGAAGTAATAAATGCATGAACTAGTTTTTCAGCGTCACTCTGAGACAGGATATTTCTAACTTTAGAGATGTTGCACAAATGGAAGAACGCAGTCTTACATATTTGTTTAATATGTGCGTTGAAGAATGTCCCTTGCTGGGCTCTGTAGTTTTTAGTGTTCTTTTAATTCCTTTGAGCAGTTTATTCTAATTATTATTATTCATGCCAGTGTGCTTGCTGATACAGCCACATGGTCAGTGTGTGCAGGCAGGTCCATGCATATTTGGACAGTTTGCCTCTGCACCACCACAGAGACTAACGGACAATCTGCACAAACTGTTTCAGAATTACAGCTATTTTTACACAGTTCCCATTTTCAGAGACTCAAAGTGACTGAGAAGCAGTTTTGTGTCCAGATGAATCCTGCGCCTTCATTTTTAGGACTAAACTGGAGCCAGAGAGCCACAAACGGGCAGCAGCTGCAGTGAAGCCCTGAAACAGCATGTGGTCATGGGTCCATGGGGGGATAAACATCTGCTCTTATCAATGTTAAGCTGCACAGCTGGGTTAGTTTCCGTGGAGCTCTGACAGTAAATAAAAAGACGGATAATTCAGCTGGGAAACACAGCGCAGAAGCAAACACTTCAACAGAATTATGTTTAATTCACTCACTCTGTGTGTGTGTGTGTGTGTGTGTGTGTGTGTCCTTGTCTTCATCAGGAGTATGAAGACACCATAGCCTCCAGGACCATTGAAGACCTGGAGGAGGGGCAGCGGTACTGTGTTCAGGTGGCCTATACGGTCCACGGGGAGCTCGTGGAACCACGCAGCTGCATCCAGTGTGAGGTCATCCCTGCGTCAGGTAAGCTGCTCTTCTTGGTGTAACGTTCCTTTAACGCGCTCCGACTCCAACCAGAGACACAGATGTAAACGACTCCGCTGCTTTTGAATCAGCTGAAGGTTTTAAAGCTGCAGCAGTAAAATCACTGCGTCTGTTTTCTCAGAACACGTGAACAGGACGCCGATGATCGTGGGGCTGCTCGTCTGCATCGTGGTCATCACCATCATCATTCTTGCATTGGGATACCTCGGGTTTTTCCAAACTGAGAAAATCAAACGCTGCCTGGAGCCATATAAATATGAAATCCCACCGGTAAGACCAACACTGCTGCACACATTCACCACACAGACACTGGTGGGAGCTGTATCCACTCTGAGCGTGTCAGCGAGTAAAAGAGCTGATTTTGATCACGATCAGTGTGTAAGACCGACGTGGTTCTTCATGGTGACCGATGAGTCACTGAACTGTCCAATGGTGTTAACAGAGCCGTCAGTCCAGCAAAGTTAGATTGGTTTAATTTTGTATTTGTTGTTTGGTCGAGTGTGTGACACAGACACGGTTAGAGTGGGGAAAAGTCCGTTCTGTGTTTCCCACTATTGTGTTTTTTTATTTGAGTAAACAGTTTTTAAACAGGCTGCTGCCGTTCTTTTGTTCTGAGGTTTGATTAAATGAATCGCTGCATTTGTTCGCAGCTGGAAGAGTTAAAACAGCTTCTCTGAGCTTCAACCAACATTATTAGCAGACGTACTCATGGGCAGATAAATAAAGTAAAAACAATCGGTGAAAGGCTCAGCCTGTCGTCGCTATATTTGTCCAATCGCCCATCGTTAGTCTTCACTGCCTCTGAGCTTCCTGTGTCTTCTCCTCCTTCAGAATCTGTTTCCTGGGGAATTTGAAGTCCCAACATTTATTCCCACTGAAGAGCGCTATGACGACCTCCAGATCTCTCACAGTAACTACGAGCCCAGATCAGCACTCTGCCCTCCCGCCGCTGCTTCCTGAACTCTTGGAGAGGCTCCGCCCACTCACAGAGACTCCATTCAGAGTTTACCAGCAGAGGCGACTGAGTCGCTCACCTGCTCCAGGTGATGAAACCGTGCACCATCTGGGTTATTTACCTGTGAGCACCTGATCTCAGAACATTTGTGAACTACTCCCATGAGGACAGCGGGTGGAGTAAAACCAGGATGGAGCGCAGCGAGCAGCTTCCTGACACTAATTTTAACCACTGCGTGCTAACAACCATCGCAGCAGAGAAGCGGGTCACTCTAGCATTAACCAAGTATCGTTTCTGAATGACCACGCCTCCCTGAATGTTCTCCACGCTGCTTCAAACCTCCGATGACAGAAAATAGTAGAAAAACAGGAACTGCAAACACGTCTGCGTGCTCTTTCTCAAACTTCCTACAGTCCTGTTTAACTCTGAGAGTGAGTTTCTTTTAACTGTCGGTGAGAGCGTTCCTGGGCAGGTGGGAAAAACACGCTCACTGCTGGATCTGACTGGCTGCGGTAAGAGGACAGTTGTGGCCAACACTTCCTGTTTCAGTGAAATAGGAAGTGTCGCATGCGCCTGTAACATGAACACTGTTGGGTAAATGTTTGTCTACGGGAAATTTTCATGTGATTTTTTTTTTGGGGTGGGGTGGGGGGGGGGGTCACAGGAAGCCCCTCCTCCCTGCAGAGTTCACCTTAATAAAAATGTCTGAGTCACTGGTGAGGCTGAGTCATTGCTTCCAGTAAACAGCAGGTCAAAGGTTACAGTAACAAACAAAGCAGCCGCTCACAGCCACGCCCACAACACTTTTTATTGTTTCAGAAAAATGACCGTTTGAGTTCTGCTCCGAGCTTCAGGAACGACTGAAGCAGCCGAGATTTTACACTTTTATACTGAAAAATCATCAACACACATCCTAGTCACAAACAGGAAGTTCAGGGGAAAAAGTCCTTTTATAATCCAAGCAAATGACAGCAAATGTGCTTCCAGCTATAAATTAGCCCCGCCCCCTTGAAGTGTCAGCCTGGAAGATTTTCATTAAAAATAATGTTACATGTAACAATCACAGACTTTTAATTTGGAGGAGTCATAGGAAGTACAATCTGGAAACCAATCAGGTACAGTCTGAGGTAAAAAAAAAATAAATCTAAAACTGTCCAGAGTGAGCGTGACTTGATGGACGAGGTGAAACACTGTGTGTGTGTGTGTGTGTGTGTGACCTGTGGCTAACAGGTTAGCATCCGTCCTGTGGCGGCTACACATCGCTCCGCTCGACTGTGCTACATCCAACCACAGCAGGACGGGGCCGGTTTGTTCGGCTATTTGTTTACGTCTTCTTGTCAGAGCGAGAGGCGAGTCTCACATCCAGCTGTTTACGGCTAACATGTGACCTTTAGCATCTAATCAACAGGAAGTGAGGCTGAAATCTCCCAGAGTGACACTGTAACAGTAAGACCGGCGGCAGGAATTCCCTCATTTTACAAAACACACTGAGAATGACACAGAGAGAGAAGTGAAACATAATAACAGAACCATATTTACATGCGTGTGCGTGCGCAGCAGCACTGATTGGTCTCCATTTAAAAAGCAACATTAATACTAAAAGTGTTTTTACAGCTTCGAGTAAAACAGCAGAATACAAAACATCTGAAGGCTCTGTGTGTGTGTGTGTGTGTACTAGCATCTTAACGGGGACCAAAATTTGGTAGTATACTATACTTGTGGGGACAAACAGCCCTCATGGGGATCAAAATCCTGGTCCCGAGTTTGAAGGCATTTTTGGGACTCAAATTTGTGGTTTTAGTGTCAGGGTTACAATTAGGTTATGATTTGGTTTAGGGTCAGGCGTTCATTTTTGATGGTTAGGGTAAACGGCTAGGGAAAGTCAATGAGATGTCCCCACAAGGATATAAATACACGTGTGTCTGTAGAGACGTCTTAACCCCATAAATCTTCAGTGCGGCCGAACTTGTAGATCAGAGTGCTGCAGAGAGAGGAGACAGTGATGTCACAGTGATGTCACACACTGAGCAGACAGATCCAAACTCACACAGCTCAGCTCCACAGTGCTGTGATGTTTGGAGGCTAATGAAGCTCTCTGTCATGTAACAGCTACACAGCTGTGGTTAAACTAACATGAACACAAGGCAGGTGGAGGTGAAACATGATGACGAACTCCAACCAAGACAGGGTGTGAATCAATCATTAATCTGCAGCAGGTTAGAAAACAGAAACACTCATTTAGAGCTGGAAACCCCCTCCCTGAGAAATCTGGTATTTACAGTCTGTGTGGATGGCAAAGCTTCTTTTCACGCTCGTATCCATCCTTTAGTTCTTCTTTCTGCATCAGTTAGTGGAACAGGAACGGGCCTGAATGGGTTAAACTGAGCCAGGCTTTCCCGGCAGGAGCTCCCGCCCATTACGGGAAATAAGATGCAACAGGTTTCATGTAATGTGTCGCAACGCTGCAGGAAGCACATATTTGGCACCAAGCTGGTTAATTACAACAGCTGCTTCAGTGTCAGCGCTGCTGCTTTTCACTCACCTAAAAAAGATGAAGGCGTTCTGAAAGAACACAGCCAGCCCCGGAGCCACTTCTTTCTCTGAGGGAACACAGCGACATGTTATCAGTCACATCAGGTTTCACTGTGACTGAGCATGCTCAGAGAGAGCCGACTCCCTGCGCAGGTCTAAGGAAGTCAGATTAAAATCATTTGTTGTATTTTTAGACTCCACAGTGTAATAACCACAAGGCTTTTCTTCTGCTGCTCACACAGCAAGCGCAGCAGGGTGGAGACTGCAGCGTATGGACCTGCTGCAGGAGCAAAGCTGAATTTAAAATAAGACTCCCTGATCCATCATTTGGTTTCAGGATACCAGGTCTACGCTGCAACCTCAAACACCCTGCTGTGGTCACGTGTGAGAGGCCACAAGCTGCACCCGCTGGAGGTGAAATGAACCGAGGGCTGTCCCTGAGTGCTACCTGCGCCTCAGTCACGAGAACAATGAGCAGTTTGAACCTTCTTGTGTGGTTTGTAGTGATTCACTGAGGTTTGCTTTCAGTTCGTGTGGATTTTTTCTGTGTGTGAAACGAGACCAAACCACAGGAAAAAGCTCAAAGTTTCCAAAATGGTCATGTGATTCAGAGCAGAAGAAAACACCATGAAGCAGCTGATAAAGGCCAGCAGTGACTTTGAGCTCCAAACCATAACATACTCTGACTTTGTCCATTAACTTAAAGATATAACTTCTGGTTTTCCCTCCTACGGAGCCCCGCAGGGGACATGGAAGAAAAAAAAAAATTAAGACGGACTTTTGCGAGATCTCGCACAACTTTTGCGAGATCTCGCAAAAACAAACTCGGGATCTCGCAAAACTTTTGCGAGATCTCGCAAAACAAACTCGGGATCTCGCAAAACTTTTGCGAGATCTCGCAAACGTTTTAGCCGCATTCTTCGGACGCTGGCTCGAAGCCGACCGGGAGGTCGAGGCACGATGTGCCGGGAAAGCGGTGTTCCTCCCGGCTGTAGTAGGTCTCGACCTCCTGGTAGCTTCAAGCTAATGGGAAGAATGCGGCTAAAACTTTTGCGAGATCCCGAGTTTGTTTTGCGAGATGTCGCAAAAGTTTTGCGAGATCCCGAGTTTGTTTTGCGAGATCCCGAGTTTGTTTTGCGAGATCCCGAGTTTGTTTTGCGACATCTCGCAAAACTTTTGCGAGATCCCGAGTTTGTTTTGCGACATCTCGCAAAACTTTTGCGAGATCCCGAGTTTGTTTTGCGACATCTCGCAAAACTTTTGCGAGATCCCGAGTTTGTTTTGCGACACCTCGAGTTTGTTCCGAGTTTGTTTTGCGAGATCTCGAGTTTGTTTTGCGAGATCCCGCAAAACTTTTGCGAGATCCCGCAAAACTTTTGCGAGATCTCGCAAAACTTTTGCGAGATCCCGAGTTTGTTTTGCGAGATCTCGCAAAAGTCCGTCTTAATTTTTTTTTTCTCCCATGTCCCCTGCGGGGCTCCGTACCCTCCAGCCTTCTGATCATTTCCAGGTTTGCATGTTTGGATGTTCAGCAAAGACAGACTGAGGGGAGAAACTCACTCGGCACTACGTAGCCTCCAAACAGGATCCAGATGGAGCCGATGAGCGAGCCGAACATCATCATGAAGCCGATGAAGAGCCAGAGACGAGCTCCTGCAATCGCAGACACATGCAGTACAATTACATATGAGCAGTGCTGTGTCTGCTGTGTTTGTCCATCCTGACGGCTGTGCAAAGGGCAGGATTCACACCGCCGTCAGATATACGTTTTTTAAAATATCATTTTAGATTTTATTGGATAGATACAGCGAAGAGAGACAGGAAAGCAGGGGGAGAGAGGGGTGACACGTAACGAAGGGTCAGACTCGAACCCACGCCGGCATGCGGTCTGTGACTGAGCTACACCACATATTAGTCTCTTTACAGCCACACAGACAGCTGAGGCTCTGCACTTTACTCTTAACATCTGCCTCACGTGTGCGTTTCTCACACCTCTGAGTCCACAGCAGATCCCTGACAGGTGACGAACACTCACCTGTCCGGCCCATACAGCCTTCTCCGTACGTGTCCCCTCTCACCTGGCCGTTGGAAACTGCATTAATCCTGAGAATGAACACAGAGTCACATAGAGGAGTCTGAGCGCTTCATGCTGCTGACACTGCAGACATAAACAGGAAGTGATCACATGATGTTTCAGAGTCTCAATCAGACACTCTGCTTTGTTTTTGACCTTTGTTGATTCACATTTGACTGCAGCACCAGTTTCCAAGCACACCGTGAAATCTGGCAGGTCTGTAACTTCCTCGGAGTCTGAGGTCAAACCTGTCTGACACCAGCTCAGCTCGTTAACAGCATCGAGGTCAGAGTAACAACAGACTGAATGATTCTGCAGTTTGGCTGCTCTCCTGTCACATCGTGAAAGGTTTTGGTTCCTCTTTGGTGAAAGAAGAGTTCTAAGTAATTAGGAGGTCACAATTTGTCCTTTCAAAGCCTCGCTGAGATGTTTAAGCTGAAATTACATTTCACTGCAGCAGGAAACCATATAAAGCACACAATCCCACCCGCCCGCGCCTCAATGGTCTAACAACTCTGAAAGCATGTACGGTATGAAAGCAACGTTTCACACTTACATGAAGAAAGCGATGGTGGAAAAGACGCCACAGGTGTGGAAGGCGTGGTTCATCTGCTCCTGGGTTGGATACGCCACAGCGGCGTCGATCATGATCCACCAGCCGGTGAAGAACTAAAAGAAGAGAACGTGCACAGCGAGACGTGATGTTTCTAAAGGTTTTACTTCCTGTCCATCCTTAGCAGACATCCGTGCTGTCACTAATGTCTGAGTGTTTACAGATGATGGGACGGCTGCAGCTCAGCTCATCTGGCTGCTCACCAAATATCCTTGGAAAGATACTAAACCTCACTGCTCTCCGATGGATGAATGTGTGTGAATGTTGGACAGAAAGCAAAGCAAAAAGTGTTTGTGTGAATGAGGCTTTGATTGGTCAGATGTAAAAATCAGTCCAACAGCTAACACACATCAGACTATCACAGCAAACTTCTGGATTATTAACAGTGATGTTTGAGGTAAACAGAGATTATGGCATTGTTCTGGGACAAACAGGAAACAGATCACTGAGACGCGTGAAGCGGAATATTTACAGCTCCAATAAGACCTCCACCATTCACCAACCTCCCAGCAGCGAACATTTATCTTATCGGAGAGTTCAAACAGACTCCACCCCTCTCTGCCTCACACTAACCAGAACTCCGGCCACGATGGAGGCCACGGCATTCCTCCTCTCGCCCCAGTCGATGCATTCACACTCGGGCCAGCGGAAGTTATCCAAAAAGCCGGCCATCCTCCTCCTCCACCTTCTTCTTCTTCAGTTGTCCTGACAGGCGAGTCTGCCCCCCCTCAGCAGCTGCTCACACTCTGTGAAAGACGCCTTTAAAACAAACACAGGCCGTTAACAGCGTCCTGCAGCGAGTGAAGGACGTCTGGACTTGAAGATTCAACCAGAACCAACGGACATTGATTTTCACCACATCTGCTACAAACTGTCAGAAATATGAGGACACATAGTCATTCAGAAGGTTTTTTTCCATTTTAATCGCAGAAGAACTTTTTGAAAAATAAACAGACGGGAGAAACAGATCCATGTTTCTACCCGGGTTTAGCTCACTGTCACGCATCAGCTTACAGACTCAGCAGCAGGTCAGAATCACACAGAACAACATTTAAAATTTTTCCTCCAACAGCACATGATCAGTCTGAGATTCACAGCCGGGGTTCTTTCACTGCTCTCAGGAAAAAGCTTCACGAATCGGAGGAAACTCTGAACATCACCTCCTCCTGACCAGGTGCAGGTTACGACCAGGTAAGGTGTTGAGCATCAGTTACCATGGTGACTTAGTGGGTAAAGAGAGAGGCCCAATTTTAGGAGTGTCACCTGTCCCGGCTCCAACACTGAGATGCTTCAGTGATGGACTGAAGCTGCAGATGCTGACCTGCTAACACCTGCTCACCAGTTTCCTGCAGGAACCTGATTATTTTACTGTTAGTTTCTTTATTTTTATTTATTTTTTAACAAGCCATTTCGTGATATAGTTACTTTATTTTGACTTATTTTTCTTTTTCAGTCTATGAGATCTTTTACATTTAAAGGAGCTTCTTTTGTGGTCTTTTAGAATTTAATTGGTATTTTATAACTTTACACTGTGTAGTTCAGCTTTTTATTTCTTTCATATTTATTGAGGTCTGTTTTGTTCCGGCTGGTTCACTTGTTCTCATGTACATATTTAAAGCGCAGGTGTATCCGCAGGGCAAAGTGTTTGCTAGCTGGTCAGGGGCTAACTGTTAGCTCCACCGCAGCACAGGCGTAGCTGCTCCGTCAGCCTCCTGCAGGTGTGCGGATTCCCACACCGTCAGGGTTGTCAAAACCTGTCTGTTCTTCGCTCCCTGCTGGATTAATAACCGTAGAGACCGTGAGACGGTCACAGCTCACCGAGCATTTGTTCCACCGAGCTAACGGGAGCTAACGGAGGCTAACGCTAACTGCTCGTAACCCGCCTCGTTTCCCGCTTTATTCCTTCAAGTAACATCTGAAGCAGCGCGTTAGTCGCACCTGCCTGCGAGCCTCCCAGCTGTCTGAAAACTCACCTGATATCAGTCACCCCCGAGAAACGGAGCCGCACAACAATTTTTTCACTTTCCATTTACAGCACAGCGCCTCGTCTGCGGCTTCATTTCCGGGAGCCTCACGGGCTCTGTGGCACACTGCTGCCTCCTGCGGTCAGGACCAGGCTCTGCATCCTGTAAAGTCACTAACTTTAGCGGTAGTGAAGCGCTGTATGCTGGCAAACAAATACCACGTATACACACGTGATGAACGAGTCCCCAAGGCTGGGGAGGCCGTTTATAAAGAATAATTATATAACCATATAAAAAAGGTTTTTAAATAAAATGTTTTAAATTAAAAATCTTTCCACATGGGGAGGTTTTTGCATTTCATTCATTCATCTTTATTTCCCATCAGCATTCACTCACACTTCAGTCCAGCACAGATGAAAGATGTCTCAGGTCTTATCTGTGAGACCCGTGTGGTGAGCACCATAAACACAGCAGCCTTCTTAATATGTTTTGTTCTATAAGCTGGTTTGTTGTCCATGAACTAAAAATGAGAGAGAAGAGAACAGCAACGGCATCATCACATGTGACCACAGTAAGTGTCCAGTAGGTGTCGCTGTTTTCACTGAGTCTTCTCTGAGCTGGGCTCATGTTGCTGCCCTGCTTTGATGTTGGAATCCACAAACCAGCAGAGCAGCAGAAAACCTCAGAAATCTCCTGCTTGTTCGAGCCGAACATCAGCATGAAAGTCTGAAACGGCTCCAGACTTCAGACACAGACAGACGGCATCTTTACTCACCGAGAGAAAAAGGCTGCGAGGTTGACCTGAGAGCTGCTGCTCTGAACGAGCTTCAGTCAGACGTGAACATGAAGCAGAGCGGTGCTCTTCATCATCAGAGAGCCTCAGACTGAAGCGTTCCTGTCATGGACAGACCTCTGGGCTTCGTTCAGAAACACAGGCCACAGCCTCTTCCACCAAAGGACGATCGGCCGCTCTCTCACTTCTTCATTTTATTGAAACGTCAGCTTTCATTTACTAAAAATATATTTTTCTTTTAATGACCAGAACAGCATGTGGAAGGTGATGGCGATGCAGACTCACAGCACTGTCATCTCCACCCACTCCAGAGAAAGCCTGATTACTCACTACAGTAAATAACGTGATAGGTTTCAGCCCTGATACTGATACAGGTACAAATACTGATGCTGATAAAGGTCCTGATACAGATTAAATACAGTCAGGTCCATAAATATTTGGACACAGACAACTGTTTTTGGTTCTGTGCATCAACACAATACATTTAAATGAAACAGCTCAGATGCAGAGCTTCAGCTTTAGCTCAGTGGGTTGGACAAAAAGATTGAAAATGTGAGGAACTAAAGCATGTTTAACACAATCCCTTCATCCCCACACAGATTCAATAAGTGATAATGAAGTGTTCATTTCTAATACTCTGTTGAAAACCCTTTGCTGGGTTTGCTGACGGTCTTAAACTCACAGACATCACCAGATGCTGGTTTCCTTCTCTCTCTCAGGCCTTTACTGCAGCAGCTTTCAGCTCCTGTGTGTTTGTGGGTCTTTTTGACCAAAGTTTAGTCTCCAACAACTGAAATGCTCAGTTGGGTGAAGGTCAGGTGACTTGGCCACAGATAATGATGAATTGAAGAAATTCCCCACACCTGTCCAGCCAGATGTTCAGAGTCCAGCTGTGGGTGTCGGTGAAGGTTCAGACGCCACAGACTTTGGTCTTGTGCTTACGTCATAATGAAGTCATTCAGCCTGAGGAGAAACAGATTTAGATGTAAATGGATACACTGTGGAAGTTTTTTGCGGCGACAGTGAAGGCTCCTCCCCCTCCTCAGAGGGAGGGGCTATCAGAGGAGACTTGTTATTGAGGAAGAGCTCAGATATCAGCTGAGCGTTAACACACACACACACGGACACACACGGACCAGAACAGCAGCTCCTGACACCGCGCATCTGAAGGATGGTGTGATTGATCATCGGCGGTGAGTCCGACAGCCTCTGGCTCAGCTCTGAACCCGAGACCAGGCTTCTCACTTCCGGGTTACCTGCGGCTCTGTCAGGGTCACTCCAGGGATTAGATCGAGCCCACAGCTGAGGGCCTGGCTCTGGCTAAACTCTGGATTAACCCCGAGAGCCAAACCTGCGGCTGAGAGAGAGCCCAGATTAACTCCCACCTTTAAAGATAATCTCGGTCTAATCTGAGTGCAGATGGTAAACAGCGCTGATTTGGTTGATTTACGTGCCAGACGTTAAACTGGTTTAAGGAGCTTCCGGAGCGGCTGAACACAGCGACAGTCTTCAGCGATCAGTGGAAAAAAAGAAAGAAATAATGAAAAAAAGACTTAAAACCAAACCTGTCAGCATGAACCGTGTAACGTGTCGTTTCTTTAGTTCCGTGTGTGTGGAGACATTTTTCACTGTGTTGGTTACTCGTGTGTGACCGCTGCGGCTCTTTATGAACGACGGTCTGTTTGCTTCAGCATGTTCATTGGTGCTGACCGGAAGCTAAACAGGATTTCATAATAATAATAGAAGCTGGGATTGTTTTAGCTGTCAGATTAAAGGCCGGGACCCACATTCATTCTCTGGATTCCTCTGAAGCCAAACCGAGCGAGACGGTCACGAGCCTGCAGGACGATCCGGTTTCAGACTCCGACCATCGCGGGGTTCCCACAGCCGGAGCTCCAGATACAAACGAGCCCGTTAAGCCTGAACCATCAGATAATCACCACAAGTGTTAAGATAAGATAAGGACTCTTTACTGTCATTGCACAGTCATGCATAGTACAGCAGTACAATGGAAAAACTCCCCCGTCGGCACTACGTACGACACGACACAGTAACTTAACTTAGTAATAAAATGTAGAATAAGTGTATGTACAGTTATTACTGCACTTTGTTATAAATATGAATATTATTATTGTTGTGCCAATCAGGTCAGCTTCTGACAAAGAAATGACCGGACTGTTAATTTGCATTTCCTGCACCGGCGGATAATTCAGGGTTGGGGGTTAAACTCGGGACGGTGTGGCGGTGTCAGAGCCTCCTGGCTCAGATATGATTTCAGTTAAGTCTGATTCCCGATGTTCTCGGGGAATGGGACTCACGGTGGGCCCGTTAACTCACTCGTGTTCATGTCGTTCTGTTTGCAGCCTGTCGGTACGTGGCGAGGAAGATCCGGGCTGCGGCGCGAGGAGAGGAGCAGCCGGAGAAGCCGAGCGCCGCGGGATGCAAGCAGGCTAAGTGTGAGTGTGGTCAGTGTCCTCCGCACGCAGTCATGTCAGTCGACCTCAGAGGACAAAGAGGTGACGCTCGGGTTCGGTCAGAGATCATCTGCAGACTCACCTCAGACTCTGTTTACTGTGAGAAAGCGGCGCTCAGAGCTGCAGCTGCGGTGAGAAGGATGTGGTGAAGCTCTCGCAGCTGTTTTAGACTGTCCTCATGTCTCCACGCCGCCGTGGCCAACGAGGCGCCTCTGCAGCGCTGACAGAGGAAATCAAGAGAGCCTGGTGAGAGCGTTCACACAGAAACAGAAACACTCTGAGCAGCTCGCCTGAACAGAAGCTGTACTTAAACCCTGCGGTGCGCCTCACAGCAGCGGAAACCCCGTCTGCGCTCACAGACGCTCTTTGGTGCGTCATGTGGACGTTTGAGGTTTGGACCAGCAGCTCCAGTCCTGCAGTGCTCGCAGCTCCGTGTCTGCGTGACACGACTCCCAGAGGAGCAACCTGTGTGGAGCTTCGACTCCACTTCAGCAGAACCGTGACCTTTGACCTGCAGACACAAAGAAACGCCTGTTTCTGTGCTGTGGAGCTGCAGAGCGTCCTCCAGCTCAGAGCTGCAGTTTCCTCTGCAGAGCCGACACTCGGCGCTTCCTTCTGACAGCTGAGCAGCAGAATCACCTGGACTCACCTGAGCACACCTGTGTGAGGAGAACAGAGACGTCAGAGCTACGACTGCGTGAAGCTGGAGCTTCAGGCTGCGGCGTCTTTACAGAATAAAAGCCTCTAAAGTTAGAACAGTGTCAGACAGGAAGTTCTTCCATTTTAAATAAACTCTTTCCTGTTCTCCATCTCTCTCTGTCTCCGCAGCTCGCAAGGGCGACAGGATGAGCAGCGAACCCGCCCTGATGACCCCGCCCACAGAGCAGGACGTCGACGTGCTGCCGAAGGAGAACTGCGGGTCCTGAAAGTAAGCCGAGAGCTGGAGGTCCAAAAAGCCTCCCAATCAGACGCCGTGCCAAACCGCCTGATCACACGCTGGCTCTGACCTCGACCTCCTCCTGCTTCCGGCTCTCGGCGCTCTTTCGGCTCCTCCTTCCTCACGTCTCGGAGCGTCAGCAGAGAGGATGAAAGGCTGCTCACCAATTCCCCGCTCGAGGACCTGAGCGGCCCTGATGACCGTGGCGGTCTCTGCTGACGGCGCTCTCACGCTTGTTTCTGTTGTTGCTTTAATAAAAAGCGTTTCAAACCTGAGCCGAGTCTTTGTGTCCCAGTGAGACGCCGCACAAACAAACAGCAGCTGGCACAGCGAAGCTTCACGATGCAGCTAATCTAGCTTCATAAGCTTTACAGCAACGGTGGCAAACATACGGCCCGTGGGCCAGAAGCGTCCACCCAGAGGGTCCAAGCACTGCTTACTCCATCAGCGTTACAGCGAAGTCAGGAAGAAAGAGAGAAATATTACGTTGAAAAATTCAGTTATTTAATGTAAAGACAGAAAAGTCTATAATAAAACAGTTAAATGTGTGAGGTTGTGTTTAAAGGTTGATGAAATCCTCACGAGCAGCTGAACGTCGTTCTTTGTTGTCTGATGGTTTTACAGGACCACGACGAGCATCAGTCACATGACTCAACCCCTGAACTGTCATATACAGATTTCAGGTGTCGGCCTGTTAAAGGTGGGTTTGTGTCCCACGGTGGCTGATGGTCACAGATGGACTCCACAGCTCAGCCGTGCGCTCCTCACTGCCCTCCTGCTCCGTCAGCCGCGGGCGTTTGCTGATGCTTTGGGCACGTCTGGAGCTCTGAGATGATTCTCAGTCTAAGGGTCAGAGGTCATCGGTAACAGAGAGACATGCATGTGTGGGTAATCGGCTGTGGATCTATCACCATGAAAACTGAACATCCTGATCTGACTCCTCCCACTTCAAAGCTCTTCACTGTCCCTCAGAGAGGAGGCGTGACCCTCCCTCCACTCGGAGGCCCGCTTCAGGTGGACGCTCTGAAAACTCACACCTGGAGACAGGCGAGGAGGGCAGTCACATGACAGCCTGTAACCAATGAGCACGAAGACAAGAAGGGTCCGCCCACTTCACTGACAGGTGTGGGTGACATCATCAATCTGTCAGTTTTATGTCATCTCAGTGTGTGTGTGTGTGTGTGTGTGTGTGTGTGTGGCATGTTTAGGCATCTTCAGGTGAAGAGCCTTGGTGTCATCCAGGACAGTTCACTTTCCTGTAAATCTCACATCAGTAATCTCACTCGTTCTGCCTTCTTCCATCTACGTAACATTAACAGTTTGCTTCCTTCTCTCTCCACCCAGTCTACGTCATTCTTCTCCACAGTCTCGTTACCTCCCGTATTGACTGCTGCAGTCCTCTCCTGCATGGTCTCCCCCAAACATCCCTCCATCAGCTTCAACTGGTTCAGAGCTCTGCTGCTCGCATTATCACCAGAACCCCTCCTACCAGCACATCACCTGTTCTTCAGGAACTTCACTGGCTCACAGTGAAACTCTGGATAATATTCAAACTTCTTCTGCTCACCTTCAAGGCCATTCATAACCTCGCTCCTCCTTACCTTTCTGACCTGTTAACCACCACCTGTTCTGCCCGCTCACTTCGATCTTCTTCCTCTATCCAGCTTGCTGTACCTTCCTCACCACCAGGGGAAGCAGAGCTTTCAGCTGCTCTGCTCCCAGAAATAAGAAACATTTGTTCTCCCACAGTTTAAATCCCAACTCAAAACTCATCTGTTCAAATCTGCATGTTCACTGTGAATCCACTGTTTGTTAATTTTATCTTGTGCTTTTGTTTTATTGTTCTTATTCTGCCTTTGTTTTACTGTGTTTTATCCTACTGTAAATGGAGAGTCCTCTTCACACACTGAGGTTAATTATGGAGTTCCACAGGGTTCGGTGCTAGGACCAATTCTGTTTACATTATACATGCTTCCCCTAGGCAGCATCATTAGAAGACATAGCATACATTTTCACTGCTATGCAGATGACACCCAGCTCTATCTGTCCCTGAAGCCAGATAACACACACCAATTAGTTAAACTGCAGGAATGTCTTAAAGACATAAAGACTTGGATGGCCACTAACTTTCTGCTTCTTAACTCAGATAAAACTGAGGTCATTGTACTCGGCGCTGAAAAGCTTAGAAATATGGTATCTAAGCAGATTCTTACTCTGGATGGCATTACCTTGGCCTCCAGTAACACTGTGAGGAACCTTGGAGTCATTTTTGACCAGGATATGTCCTTCAACGCACATATTAAACAAATATGTAAGACTGCGTTCTTCCATTTGCGCAACATCTCTAAAATTAGAAATATCCTGTCTCAGAGTGACGCTGAAAAACTAGTTCATGCATTTATTACTTCCAGGCTGGACTACTGCAATTCATTATTATCAGGATGTCCAAAAAACTCACTGAAAAGCCTTCAGTTAATCCAAAATGCTGCAGCAAGAGTACTGACAGGGACTAGAAAGAGAGAGCATATTTCTCCTGTTTTGGCTTCCCTTCATTGGCTTCCTGTTAAATCCAGAATTGAATTCAAAATCCTGCTCCTCACATACAAGGTCTTAAATAATCAGGCCCCATCTTATCTTAATGACCTTGTAGTACCATATCACCCTATTAGAGCACTTCGCTCTCGCTCTGCAGGCCTACTTGTTGTTCCTAGAGTATTTAAAAGTAGAATGGGAGGCAGAGCCTTCAGTTTTCAGGCCCCTCTTCTGTGGAACCAGCTTCCAGTTTGGATTCAGGAGACAGACACTATCTTTACTTTTAAGATTAGGCTTAAAACCTTCCTTTTTGCTAAAGCATATAGTTAGGGCTGGACCAGGTGACCCTGAATCCTCCCTTAGTTATGCTGCAATAGATGTAGGCTGCCGGGGGATTCCCATGATGCATTGAGTTTTTCCTTTCCAGTCACCTTTCTCACTCACTATGTATTAACAGACCTCTCTGTATTGAATCGTATCTGTTATTAATCTCTGTCTCTCTTCCACAGCATGTCTTTATCCTGTCTTCCTTCTCTCACCCCAACCGGTCGCAGCAGATGGCCGCCCCTCCCTGAGCCTGGTTCTGCCGGAGGTTTCTTCCTGTTAAAAGGGAGTTTTTCCTTCCCACTGTCGCCAAAGTGCTTGCTCATAGGGGGTCATATGATTGTTGGGCTTTTCTCTGTATCTATGAAGCGCCTTGAGGCGACATTTGTTGTGATTTGGCGCTATATAAATAAAATTGAATTGAAATTGAATTAAAGTGTCCTCGGGTGACTTGAAACGCGCTCATAAATAAATTTATTATTATCTTTGTGAGGACCAAAAATTGGCATCCTACTATACTTGTGGGGACAAAGGGTCGTCCACATGAGTTTGAAGGTTTTAGTGTCGGGGTCAGGTTAGGGTTACGTCAATGAGATGTCCTCACTAGCACATGAAAACGAGTATGTGTGTGTGTCAGTTCTGAACTCACTTCTGTTGATGTTGAGGTGCGCGAGGCTCCTCCGAACAATCAGGAGGAAGCAGATTCAAATCACGTCAGGGCGGAGTTTTTGTCACAGGAGGAATGGACATGTTTGGTCTCCATGGTGATGGGTCTGCTGTCAGGATGCTGCAGCTCACGGCTGCGATCTTTAACTCCAGCTCAGGTTATCAGCTCCACTTATTTCAGCGTCACAGCCTCAGCGTTTATGTTTTTATTTATTAAAAAACACGTTTTGGAGAATACAGAGCTCGGCACAAATAACTGCACACACACACACACACACACACACACAACAATCAGCACAGCGACAGGACACAGTCTGTGTGAAACACTCATGTTTTCCTGAAAAGCTGTTTTAGTCTTTTTACAGCTCAGTACTGTGCAAAAGTCTTGAGCCACCCTCATCTCCTTACCTTTGATCCTCATCCCTCTGAAGGTCTTTGAAAGCTCTTCTTTGGACACTGGCTGCTCTTACACTCAGGTTCAGTCCAGTCTTTGTACCCGAGGAAGGTTTTTTATTAAGGGTGTGAACTCTGACCTACAACTCATTCAAGCATCAAAGGCTCCTACAAAAAGACGAACCAGAACCGTGTCAACACATAACAGACAACACAGAACCAGCCCATCCACAGCAGGTAAACAAGGAGGACCTTCAGCTGATCATCTGCTGTTCACTGAAGCCTCCTCAGAAATGCTCTCAGTAAGGACGTCTGTCAGGAAGACAGCTGTGTGCACTCACTGCCCACTTACACAGCACACAGTGGGGACATGTTCACAGAGACTTGTGGGGATGATGTGGACACGCTTGCTGATGTGTTTTGAAAAGACATGATTGTTCCTTCCAGGTGAGTCAGAGCTCATCCTAACATTAAACCATGAAATCTGTAGGAATCCTGTTGTTAAACACCGTCGGACCTCGCCGTGCTGCTGAGGAACTAAAAATGGACATTTTAAAGGCCAAGCCTGGTCCAGAGTGAGAACCACAGCAGCATCCAGACTGTGAGGCAGCTGATGTTCAGTTCGTGAGATTCAGCCTCAAACATAACGAGCACATTGGCATCGAGCGGGGGGTCACGTGGAAAAGCCTTCTGCTCCGTAAGAAGCAGTAAGTCTCATGGAAATCTGAGTCCTGTGTTTCTTTCCAGCCACAGCACGCACCAGCCATGACTCAGTTCTTGCTGAGGTGTCCCGTCTGCAGCTGAGCATAGCTACGTCTAAAGATACGACTCGTGACTTTAGGAAAAGCGCTCACACACATGAAGTCACTCTTATTACAGGTCAGACTGTGGAGCTTAATTTTAACGCCCACCAGCCACGCTCAAGTCTCGCACAGCTTTCTCACTTCCATGTTGACAAAACCATGATGGTTTATTTTATCACTCTGTCATTTTTCTTCAGTGTCACAGTTTGGATATTTATCGGTAAAGAACAGAAACTCGGTCCGACGGGCCGACAGAGGAACCACAGCAGGCAGGTGCAGCTGGTCTGTTTCGGTTTTTCCTTCTGGTCCCAAAATGTAAAACAGCACGTTTAAAAACGGCTTCGTTGTAGCCGCCGTTACTGAGACGGACAAATGAACGTTTTGTGTTTGTGTGTAGCTGTACTGAGAGTGTGTATGTGAGGATTCACAGCTGCAGAACAAAGCTACCTCCATGTAGAAATAAAGTAACCAAAATGGCACCAGAACTGGACTGAAGGTCAGAGGAACAGGTGTGATGGAGAGATGGATCCACATCATGGTCAGTGTGTACGAGGAGGTCAGGAGGAGGTCCAGCAGTGAGAGTCTGCAGCCATCTGTGAAGCACGGTGGAGGCTCTGTCATGGTCTCAGGTCAGTCAGTGCTGTTGGAGATCTTAAACTGATGAATTACAGAGTCTGATCCACCACGCAGGAACATCTGGAAACATCTGACTGGCAGCAGCTTCATTTTTCAGCATCATAGTGATGCCAAACACAAAGCACACATCAGTGATGGATGCGCCTCCTCAGAGCTCAGCATTGCTGAAGCAGTGTGGGATCCTCCTGACAGAGGACACAACCAAAGGCAGAAACATCCGAGGAAGAGCTGTGACTGTCCTTCAGGAAGCCTGGAGAACTGTTCCTGAAGGTCCTCACAGAAACCACAGCCTCGTATTTCTACCTGCTGACGCTCCATAAACATGTCAGCACACGGAGCTCCACTGAACACAAACACAGAGATCCAACAAACCACTGAAGTAAGGTCCTTGATTTTGTGACGCGTCTGGCAGGTGGTAGCGCCATGTTGGTGTTCACTGATTGGCTGGTTTCTCCAGCCTGTGCTGAGCTTCACGTCTCGCCTGCAGAGGCCTCTGATCCATCCAGCTGCAGGAAACTGAAAACAACGTTTCAGACAGAAAAACTCGACGGCCTGAATTGAGCACCGGAACCGACTCCATCACCTACACCTGCTCCTCCACCTTGTTGGCGTCCACGTCAGCGGCCGGTACCACCTGCATGGGCTTGCAGCAGCCGTTGCAGATGTACTTGAGGAAGCAGAGGTACGCGCTGCCGGACATGATCACTGTGATGATGATGATGATGGTGGCGCCAAAGGCCGGGGAGATGGCGTCTTCCAGGACGGACTTGAGGCCTCCCACGGTGATCCCAGCGTTCCCGCTGCCGAGAAGACTCTGATCAGGCTCGGTCATCCCCTGACCTGAAACAGATAGAAGAGGTCAAAGGTCAGAGGTCGTCTTGTGGCGGTACCATCACCTGTTCAGGAGTTCATCCAGACTTAAACCTTTAATGACAGCAGGTGATTTGCACACCTCCAACAGCGTCACTGTTGGTTTGCTGCGGGCCGTCTCACCTCACACCTGCTCGCCATAACACAGGTCTGTAGCTGCAGGCGGGGCTGTTGTATGACCGCGGTAACACAGAGCTGCTCAATGAACCACAGGTGAGAACTTTCTGTTGTCTGTACTGAGCTTTAAAGAGGACGTGAAACCCTGAACACATCGAGGCTAATTTCTCCCACTGAGCTCTCAGACTCTGACACACATGTAACTGCTGTGAAGCTGCATTTAACAAATAACAGCTTAAAGTTATAAAAACATGTTTCTGTCAGTACGAAAGTGACGTCAGGTGGTTGGTTGGCTGCAGCTAACAGGCTCTCCTCTACACTGTCCTTTACAAACACCAACATCACGGCTAACAGCTGGATTTCCTGTTTCAGTGCAGCTAGCCAAACAGCCACTTCCTGCTACAGACAGACAGTAAAGTGGACAGTATGTCCTGGTTTCACATAAACTCACTGCTGCAGCACTACAGTGATCCCCTCACACTGATGTTCAGCTTTAATGTCCCTATTTTCCTCTGAGGTATCGATCCTGTCACTAGTTAGCTAACATAGACTAATGTGAGTCTGTTAGCCTCAACCAACCAATCACATGACGTCACGTGCTGACAGAAGATGGTGCTGAACATGACCCGGTGTGTGTCAGAGTCAGGATCAGTGGGGTAAACATGTGTTTCATGTCCTCTTTAACGAGCAAAAAGAGCTCCAGCTGTGAAACGCTGCACAGAGCAAACAGAGACAGTAAAAAGCACAGAAATCTACTGTAGTAAATCTATTATTTTCTTTCTCAACTTCTAAAAGTTTAACTTAAGGAGGCAGATTGTTTAAGGGGGCGTTGCCCCCTCTTGCCCCAGCATAAAGCCAGCCCTGACTTGGTGTGTGTGTGTTGGGGGAATAAACTGTTCCTCAGGCTGGCAGTGAGGATGCTCTGGTTCCTCTGTGCTAAGAGTGTGTGTGAGGGGTGTGTGTGAGGGGTGTGTGGCATCCTCCACCATGCTGGTGGCTTTGTGGATGCAGCGGGTGTAATAAGTGTCTGTGATTGAGGGAAGAGAGGCTCCAATCACAGACACCGATCACACATGAGGAGCGTTTTTCTTTTCGTCTCACGCTGCTTTGAATTCCTTTTCATTTCAGATGTATTGGAAGGATATACTTCAGGTCATGTTTGGCACGAATCTGTCCACCCTCTTCAGTGGGAATGTGTCACTATGGCAACCGAGGCAATAAAAGAAGCTGAAAAGCCGTGATTTTGTCCTGGCTGTGAGTCGTTCATCGTCAGGATTAAAAACGACATTTTTAAATGGTAAATGGCCTGCGTTTGTATAGCGCTTTTCTAGTCCTTAAGGACCCCAAAGCGCTTCACACTACATCCAGTCATTCACACATTTGATATTTGACATGTAGCCAGGAGGCAGCCTGGGATCGAACCACCGACCTTCTGATTAGTGGCTGACCTGCTCTGCCACCTGAGCTACAGCCACCCTTTAAAGGTGAAACCCTGTGGCGACAACACAAATCAAACATCACTGATGCATCATGGGTACATAACACACAGGAACACAAATCTGTGTGAGAACAAACTCATTGGTTTGATGTGTTTTTCACAAGCAAAGAAAGAAGGAGAACAGCCGCTGAACCTCGGGTCACCACGACCTCACAGAAGTCTGACCAAACATACAAGATAACATCAAAGCTGTGGCTCAGAGTGAGCTCAGCACCAGGAGCTGTGGGACAGAAGTGAGCTGGGCTGAAATCTGTGTTCAGTTCATTTTGTGCGTTAGCGTCTGAAGGTGGTCCTGTCCTCAGGGCGGATCCACCGCAGGCTCGCTTACTGCTCAGGGCCAAACTCAGAGAGCTCTGCAGCGTCTGTTAGAGGATGTGACCTCCATCACAGGAACAGCAGTGCAGCGCACAGACTCCACATGTGCTAACATGCTCACCTGTCTGACTACACACCGCTTCAACCAGGATCTTTATTGGACACATCCAACCAACACATCCAACCAACACATCCAACCAACGCATCCACCCACCAACCGTCAATCTAACCATCCATCCATGACATCCTATGGCGCTGTTTGTGTGCCACTAGTCTGAGTGCACGTAAAAGAAATTTGAGTGAACAAAATTCATTGCTGCATGCAAAAAATGTATTTCAGTGTTTGCTATTATACACACACACAGTGGCGGTCCTAGCCTGTTTGGCGCCCTGGGCGAACACTCCCCCCAGTTTAGTCTGTTACTGTTGCTATTTTTACCATTTCTTCTTGGAGCAACTGTAACGCACATAATTTCCTTAGGGATTAATAAAGTATTCTGATTCTGATTGGTCCAGGACGACCTGCCATTATCCAATCACACATCTGCTTACCTGCATCTTTTGCTCGTTTCTCTTCTTTTCTCTTTTTTCTAAACTGAGCACCTGATGGCTTTGAACTTTTCTTGTCCATCTTCCGTTAGTTTTAATTTTGCACTCCAGTATGAACACAAATCCACCAACCCGAGGATCACCACAACATAACCTAACACACCTACACCTTAGTTCACAGATTTGCTTTGTCTTGGTGCATTTCTGGGATTTCAAACAGCCCAGGATTCAGATCATGAATCCATAATGGGCTTAGATTTACAACATTATGAATGAAATGTGCTCTATTTGGAAGCAGCAGGCCCCTCCCCTTTCGACGGGTTATGTGAGACTTTAAATCATCAAACTGTAAATGTTAAATTGTTATTGATCCCTTTACTCCTGGTCCTAAAGTGTATATTTATTTTCTTACTCTTCTTATATTTATTGTTTGTTTACTTGCACTGCTGTAACTGGAGCCTCGTCGTCTCGCCTCTCTATAAACTGGACTGTCTGTAGCGGAGATGACAATAAAGTTTACTTTGACTTCAGCAGCGAGCACGCGCACCGAGGGCTCTCGCTCACTTTTAGTGTAGAATTTCGAAAAAAAACATTGGTGCAAATGATAAGTCTGTATCATGATGTCTGGTGTTTTCGTGTTTGTTGGTTTGTTTTTATTTTCTTTCATTTTGCGAGTTGGTTATTAGATGCTGCTCCAGCCAGTCAGAGAATCCCCCGCCGCCCCGCCCTGTCCTCTCTGCCGCATGCAGCGGGCGCACCTCGCAAACGGAGGGCGCCCTTACTCGCAGCAAATGGGCGATAGAAAGCCGATCGGTGCCTGTGACGTTCCCAGTGTGCGCTGGCTGACGTCGGGGCAGCATGAGTACGAGCATCTTTTTTTTTTTGCCGATGCCCGTGATGCCGCCCCCCACCACGATGCCGCCCCGGGCAACCGCCCGTGTCGCCCGTATCTAAAACCGCTGCTGCGCGCGCACACACACACACACACACACACACACACACACACACACACACACACACACACAACAGGCCCTCTCATTCAGTTTTTGCATCTGCGGACCTGCTCACAACGTGTCGCTCGCGCTCGCAACGTCTCTGCTCCTGCACGTTCAACTCTTTCTCTGCGCCGTTATATTTGTGCCACAAAACCAGCCAATCACAGACTCGGATGCAAAAATTCTGATTGGCTGTTTTGGTCTCCAATCAGCTCGCTAGCCACTGTAGCTGAATCCAGGCAAATAGAGTAATATATCAAACTCCGCCACTACCTCGTTTGAGTTTTGGACTAAATGCATTCTGGGGTATTTGCCCATTTTTTAACGTGCGCTCAGAATAGTTGCCATACCAACCATCCAACCATCTACTTTTCATTTTCAAAGCTCCAAAAGACTCAAAAACAGCTAAAACAAAAGTATTTTTTCTTTGTTCTTTTTGTGCTGTGACTGTTTCAGTCTGAACTTTAATAACAGAAGAAATGATGAGCGATGGATGGAGGAGGTGGAGCTGCCTGTGGATGAAGTTTGATACCATCTTTCATTAGACTGTCCACGGCTGGTGGACCAGTGATTGTTTCTGATAAGACGTCTGGCGCTGGCACACTGATTATCTTCAAAGAAGCTTCCTGCACATCTCTGGATTTGTCTCGGTTATATGTGACGCACAGACATCGTCTCCCCTCGTGGGACAAAACAAACAGAACTTTTATAAAAATGGTTGGCAGAGACGTAGAGACCTGGTCATGTGATCTTCCTGCTGAGATCGGGTTAGAAAGGAAAATACTAATCCTGCCTCGAGGTTCAGATTTATCAGTTTCCTCCTCATTAACAGAAAAGCCGTCCACAGGCAGCAGGTCCTCTGTGCACGCAGACAAAAAGCTGCTGCCTTGTTAAATTCATCCTGTGATCACCGCTGCCCTTCACACCCTGTCCTAATGAGCAGGCGGAGGCTGAGAGACGACGTAAGGCTGGAAACTCATGTGCTGATCCACACTTTAAACAAGGAACTGAGAGCCTGAAGCAAGCTGGGGCCAAACACCACTCGCAGGAAATGTTTCCACATTCATGATCCGGATGTGTGAATTTCTGGAAGGACTTTTTCCTCATTCTGACTCCTGGTTCAGTAATAATCACCATAATGTGAAAAATAAAGGCCATCCTTACTGCTTCCATTCAGGTTAACATCAGCCAGCTGCTGTTAATGCACCAATGAATGACCAGCAGCAGTGTGAGGGCCTCTGTTGCAGCAGGACTTCTGTCTGTCTGCAGGTCTGCAGCATTCAGGGATGTTAGCATGATGCTACAATCCTCCCAGGAGTTTACATCCATGCAGATTCACCATCTCGTCTCCACCTCAGACTCTACAGGCCTCAGTTAGCAGGTTAAAGGTCAAAGTTCAGCACAGACTGAACAAGCATGGCTGTTTGAAAGTGCTCTTCACACGGGAGCTCAGCTCTGCAAAGCTGCAGCTAAACAAAGACTTCTGGAACAGACGAGACCGAACAGCTCATACAGCTGTCAGCCCGGCGGAGGAGGGACGATGATCCACTCAGAGTATTCTGGAGTCGGTGTGAGGCCGTCTGTCGACCAATCACCGGACAAAGAACCCGAGCACAGCAGCATGCATGAAGCGGAGCTCAGAGAGCCGCGCATAACGAATGCTGCACAGCACAAAGAGCTGAGGCAACGCTGTGAAGAAGAGTCATGTGACAGACTGATGACATCACACTGAAGCGTCACCATCGTGAGGTGGCTGTAATCACTTTTAGGTGCTGAAACATTTTCAGTTTCTTCCTGTGAAACGCGTCAATAAATAACATCATATCTTCATCAGAAGAAATCCGTTTGATTTGATTGTATGAGGACGCTGCACAGAACTGACCCCAGCACAGCCTCTCACCAACGACTCAGGCTCCGTCCTTCACTGATGTGTGTTCTGCCTTCTCCACCTCCTCCACCTCCTCCTCTGGAACACCATCTTTCACAGCAGTCTGAGCCACACATGTGATTTTCAGCCAGCCTGATAAACTGTGAGGAGACAGCAGATCAGTAAGAGCATCATTACATCTCAGATCAGCTGCTCTGCACATCTACCTGCTGATCCAACAGCAGCTTCATCTCGTCCTCGCTGGAGGAAGTGTGAGAGCAGCTACAGGCTGTGGCAGCACGTCACATGATCTGGATGTAACTGTGTGTGTGGGAGTTACACTGATGAGCATCAGCTGGCAGCAGGATCAGCTCGCTCTGTGAGCATCGACGACCAACCTGGACTCATCAGAACAACAACGTGCTTCCAAAACTGACGGCAGTAATAATGATAATAATAATGATTGGATTTATATAGCGCTTTTCAAGGCACCCAAAGCGTTTTACAATACCACTATTCATTCACTCTCACATTCACACACTGGTGGAGGCAGCTACGGTTGTAGCCACAGCTGCCCTGGGGCAGACTGACAGAAGCGAGGCTGCCATATCGCGCCATCGGCCCCTCTGGCCAACACCAGTAGGTGGTAGGTGAAGTGTCTTGCCCAAGGACACAACGACCAGGACAGAGAGCTGGGGATCAAACTGGCAACCTTCCGATTACAAGACGAACTCCCAACTCTTGAGCCACGATCGCCCTCCACCCATCCCCATCGAGCCACGGGGCCCAGACAACACCTAAATACACAGATGACATCAGTGTTCACATCTCACCTGAAAGCAGAACCCAGACTGTCTGCCGGACGCTGGGACAACAACCCCACTTCCTGTGCTGTGAACTCTGACCCCCACAGACAGTCTGACCAAAGCTTTGTGATCATCAGCTGATAACAGGACTAAAGAAGCGCTCAGACACCAAACATCTGACAGAGACATCGAAAGATTTCACAGGAATCAAAAAGCAGTTTGTTGAGATCTGAGCGAGCACGCTCCCGCCAAAAAACTAAAAGTCACGAAAATATGTGTCATGAGAGCCGCTGTCAGGTGTGAAGACCTGATGGTCCACAGCTGAACACAGAAAACACAACCCGCGCAAACAGGACCCACAGCTGTTTCTAATGTTGTGGCTCACATCCACGCTGCACACAGAAGCTCCCACCCAGGTCCACCCGCGTCAAACTCAGTGGAACAGCTCCCACGGCGTGTCCACCAAATCTGCGCTCACGTTTCAGAGAACCCTCCTTTCATCAGTAACCCCAGGAGGAGGAGAGCGGGTCATACTCACAGCGCACAGCTGGCAGCGCCACGCTGATGAAGAGGAGCGCTGTCAGCGGGATGAAGCGCTCCGCGCACATTTTACACCTCCTGCACGCGCACCGAGAGCCACGACTTCAGAGACACTCCGTGTACACGCGCACACAGCTGTCACACACACGCGCGCTCTGGTTTCTCAGTAGGACGTCGTCCCGTCGATCCGGTAACAGCCAGACAACAAGCTCCGAAATGCGCCTGCGCACAGAGATTGAGAGACTGACAGAGGGAGAGAGAGAGAGGCTGAGAAAGACACACACACACACACACACACACACACGTGATGTTCAGGCGAGGAAAGAAGTCTCGAGCTCCATCACAGGTTTGAACAGAGGCTACAGACTGTATATGACTGTATATAAACGATGGAGGCGCACACCTCAACACTGGTTGGTTACTGAAGTTTGAAAACGTCTTTCACACACAGACGTGAGCCAACAAGCTCGCAGTTCCTCTGGTGTCCAGCAGAGGCAGCAGTGAGTCAGTCTCCACACACAGCAGCTGTTTCTATAACACACCTGTCATTTGTGTTAAAATAAAACCTCATTTTGCAAAACCACCAAGTCTCATTTTTCTGACAAAAGCTCACAGAATAAAAAACGGGTTTTTATTCTGTGAGCTTTTATATCGTATGTTATTCTTTTGTTTTTCTTAGTTTTTGCTGCGTCTGACTTCACACTCTTCACTTTGTGCTGCGACCCAACAAATTTGTTGGGTAAATCTGACTTATATTTGACCCAACAAATTTGTTGGGTCAAATATAAGTCAGATATATTTGAAATATGAAATAAAGATGAAATAAAGGTTCATCTTATACTGTTCAAGAATCTGAGCTCGCGGTAACAGCAGCTCGGAAACACTTCACTCCAGCGGCTGAGACTGGATAAAACATTTTCATTCAAAACTACAAAAACATCCAGCTCTGAGCTTCCTGTGATGACATCACTGTCGGACCTGAGCTCAGGACCTGACAGTCGCGCCGTCGTCTGTGAGCAGAGCGGTCTGAGGTCAGTACGGCACAGTAAGCAGATCCATTGTTTCTAAGCGGCACAGACGTGATCGAACTTCAGGACTCGTGTTGATCCTGACACGTCAGCTTTGTGTTTCACAGGACCAGATATGATTGTGTCGTGATTGTGTCGAACCTTCCTGAACGGCGTTTTGTCCTTCGATCACACAGAGACGAGTCGCTCACTAAATGTGGAAAAACTGAAGCGAGTAACTTTATTCGAGTCACTCAGATACAAACACAGATGCAAAGAACATAAAACTTCTCCAAAATAAATTTATTTCCTCATCAGTCCGTCACCGAAGGCTCAGAAAAAGTCCGAGGCCACCACTCGTCGTTTGGGCGTGCTCTGTGGGGCACCGCCCTTCTTTTTGCCGGCTGGTGTCCTTTTCACGTTGGCGCTCAGCGGTGTGGGCGGAGCCTTCAACACGCCGAATTTGGGTTTCTGCTGCGGGTCGAAGGGAACTCGTGACGAGCCGTCGGGACTCACCAGCAGGCTGCGATCCGTCTTCTTGAACTCTGCACCAATCAGAGAAAACGTAAAATGACTCCAACAGAAACATCTGGTATTACAGACGTGATGAAGCACACAGACCCACAACATGTTAGCACAAAACACCATCAGGAGAGCAAACAACAGGTGCACAGGTGAGTGCTGCTGTTACTGAAACGTCTTTGAAGTGGATCCACCTTTGCTGGTTTCATCAATTAATCAAAAAAACTAATGTGAGAATACAGTCAGACTGCGTGTGTGTGTGTGAATGTTACAGATGTTGGCAGCTGTTGTGTTTGGGCCTCATGGTTAAAAACAGATATGGTGATGATAATAATAATGGATTGGATTTATATAGCGCTTTTCAAGGCACCCAAAGCGCTTTACAATTCCACTATTCATTCACTCTCACATTCACACACTGGTGGAGGCAGCTACAGGTGTAGCCACAGCTGCCCTGGGGCCCATATCGCGCCATCGGCCCTCAGGTCAACACCAGTAGGCGGTAGGTGAAGTGTCTTACCAAGGACACAATGACCAGGACAGAGAGCCCGGGGATCGAACTGGTGACCTTCCGGTTACAAGACGAACTCCCAACTCTTTGAGCCACGATCGCCCACGATCACGATGCAGTGCCTCTTTTTGATGACAGAAAGAGGCACTGCAGGGCTCTAGACTAACTTTTTGCCGCGCCTGCACTGGTGCATCCAAATTTTTCAGCCACAACGCTGAACAGTTTCACACGTGCACTTTAGGGGCGTGATGTGTGTCTGCTGTTGACCTCACGGAGACTTTCAGAGTTGCAGAGACTCGAACAGTTGGTCACACCTAAGATTTTTTTTAGTTGCACCATTGAGCCCTGCATCGGTGAGCTTCACAGGCCAACTGCACTCTGACATTAAGCTGGAAACACCTGTAATCTTAGAACCATAACCTACGCCGAGTCTCTTACCGGCTGTTTTGTTGTTCTTGAGGCCAAAGGTCACCTTCTTGGAGTCCGACTTTGGCGTCTGAAGCTTCTGTGGAAAACGAATCAGCAGTCAGAGATCAACATGTCTGTGAATTCTTTCATTATCCAGTGTGAACCACTTCCTGTCTGAGCGGTTGGAGGTCTGGGAGTGGCTCAGACAGGAAGCGGCTGTGACATCACCGAACTGTTTCCTGTCTGAGGTTCTCTCTGCTCACCTTCCTGATGGACGCCGGCGTGCCCGGCCTTGCCTTAGTCTTACAGAAGAGCGGCGTTGGTGCTTTTGCGTTGCTCTGAAACGTGATGAAGTCCGACTGTGACCCTCCGGCGCTCTTCCTCTTCTTCTTCTGTGGTGTTTTGTTGCCCGGGGGCGTGGCCACGTCATCCTGAAACAGAACATCGGGTTAGAGAGCGATCACCTCGCGGCTTCTCGACCACGTCTCTCATCAGACACTCACGCTGGTGCGTCGGGGTTTCTTGGTGGCGGTCTCTTCTTCTGCTGCGATGCCGTTCAGGATCTGTAGCTCGTCGGCCTCGAACTCGAACACCACGGGGATCTTCCTCTTCTTCTTCCTTGCGGGAGTTTCTCTGTCCGAGGACGCCACCGTGTCACCTGCCTTACCCCCCACCTGCGCCTCAGCGGCCTCCTGTGTCACGCTCTTCTTCTTCTTCTTCCCTGGTGTCTTCCTCGCCTCCTTTTGGACCTCCTCCTCTCCTGGAGCTTCTTGCTGATCCTTCTTCTGTGGTGTTTCAGCAGCGGTCACGCCTGTGGTCATTTCCTCTTTTCCCTTTTTCTTTGTCTTCTTCTTGGCGAGCTGTGGCGCCTCAGCTGCCTGCTCTTCATCAGCTGGGACGCTCTTCTTCTTCGCTGGTGTTACAGCGTCACTTCCTGCTGCAGGTGTCTCATCCGACTCTGAGCTCCTCACGCTAACAGGCAGCGCTGCTTCAGCAGCCATCTTCTTCTTCTTCTTCTTCTTTTTAGCAGGAGTCGTAAAGTCGCTCTGAGGCGGCGGCGCGCTCACGTTTTCTCTTGATGCCTCACAGCTTCCTGTATCTGCCGTTACGCCCTTCTTCTTCTCTGATATGGGAGCGCGTGCAGACGAAACCTGCGGCTCTGTTGTGGGAGGAGTCTCTGTGCTTTTCTGTTTCTTCTTCTGTGGTTGGTCGTGGTGGTCAGGTGGCGGCGCTGCCTCAGAGTGGGGGGTTCCTGACGGCGTCCATGCTTCTTCTTCTTGAGCTGTTTGCTTCTGTTCTGGCTGCTCTGTGGTTCCCTCAGCTTTCCTCTTCTTCTTCTTCTTCTTCTTGGCAGGTGTTTCCGTGTCGCTCTGAGGCGCTGCCAGTTCTTCTCTGGATGCTTCACAGCTTCCTGTGCCGACTTTCACGCCCTTCTTCTTTTTGTCTGTGGCGTCAGCGACCTCCTCTGCCTCTTCCTCCCCTGAGGAAGCACAAACAGATCATCACTCACTGAAAATCATCCGTTATGTTTCACGCCGACTTTCATTTATGATCTAAACTCAGAGCGCGAGCGGCGCTCTGGCGGGGACCTCGAACCAAACAGGTGATCAGATGACATCACGCTGCGTCTGAGCTCCGCACGTTGGAGGGTTTGAAAAGCTGAGGCTCTGTAACTGACAGACGCTCCACGCTCAGGGCGGAGCTCCCCGGCTACGACCAATCAGCAGGTTTCTGTTCACGTATCTGCTCATCGCAGACATGATGCTCACCTGTACCTGCATCGGCTGCAGGTACAGGTGAGCAGAAACCTGCAGCTGAGCCTCGCTGAGACGCTTTTTTATTCAACTTGACATCAGCCAAAACATGGACCACTGTCACCATGGAAACCAGCTGAACCTAAACTGGATTTAAAGCTTAAAGACGGGAACATTTATTTTACTGTCTCCTGATTGGCTCGTTGGCTCAGGCCGAGGTCAGCTGACCACCTGCAGCACAGGTGCGGCTCGTCCTCTATAAAGAAATCCTTCATCAAACCGAAGCAAAAATCAAACAGTTTTCACGTGTTTGTAAATCTCAGCTGGTTTCACTGGTGCAGTCTAAACGAGCTCACTGACTCTGCGGCTGCTCACCTGAGGACAGGTGAGCAGGTAATACTGCAACACAGTACTTGCAGGATGTACATAAACAAAGCATTGCATCACTTCCTTGTAAATCGTCAGCACCGTGATGATAACGAGAGAAAAGCCGGATCATCAATGCTTCCTTCACCAGCACCGGCGCCCCCTGCTGGAAGCCACACTTCCTGCTCTCACCTTTCTTTGCTGCCGGCTCCGCCTCCTCCAGGTGACATCTTCTCTTTTTCATCCTCTTCCTGCTGCCGAACATGTCGTCGTCCTCGTCCGTGGAGACCTCCTCCGGGTACTCGTCCTGAGGAAAGACGCCTGACAGGAGGAGCAGATGGGGTCAAAGGTCAGAATCTAACTGTGTGTTTGGACGTGTGAGTGTGAAGAAAGGTGGAGGAGCAGTGATGGAGGTTCGTACCTTCACTCAGGTCCCGCAGTCTGAGGGCCAGCACCACCAAAGCAGGCAGAGAAGAAGAACACAGTTACTGTGAGACTGACCAGAGGACACCAACAAAGAAGAAAGCCGACAGCTTTCTACAAACATTCAACCCTGCAGGCTCCGCCCAGAACAACCGACGGAGGCGCTACTCACGTCTTTATGATCTTGTACAGTCGCTCTCTGTTGGCTGCTGGCACGCCGCTCCGACCGGAAGCCTCCAACAGTTTGTTCGCCAGTGCAGAGTAATCAAACTACTCCGGGGAGGGGGGAAGGGGGGGGGGGTCAGACAGGAAGTAAAGTCTCAGATGATCAGACTCATGTGTCGCTAACATCACACGTCAATACTTTCAGGTTTTAAAGCTCTGCTTCATCACACAGCCTGAAAACAGCGGCTGGTTTTACTGACAGCTTCCTGCAAAACCAGCGCCGGCCTTCACCTGCAGCACCGGCCCAACGTCTTCATCACGCAGCGAGTCCGAGTCCAGGTTCTCCAAGTGAAGGAACTCATCGTCGTCATCGTCAACTTCCTCGTTGGTTTTGTTTCCTGAAGAATAAAAAGGATCTTTAGAAGAGTTGAGCTCAGACAGAGGAGACCACAGCCTCCTCCTCGCCACGTTACTCATCACAGCTAACGTGTTCTCATTCAGCGGCGCCCTCGTTCGACCGCCTCCTCGCGTGGAGACGGCGTCACGGCCTCGGGCTTCGTTTGCGTTATTTTAACATGTTTCTATAAAATCAGAAGAAAGTCACGCGCTGCCTTCAATCAGCTGACGCCGAAGAGCGGCACGTTAGAAATCATGAAGGTACCGCGGAGCAGAGTCGCCAGGGATCAAACGCACGTCTGCACTTCCTGTTTCTCCTCACTTACCATTAAGCTGCTTCCTCCCTGCTTCCATCTTCATCGTCTTTTCATCTGCTTCCTCCTCCTCGTCCCCTTCAGACGCCTGTCCCGAGTCCGAGTCCTCAGACGCTCTCACCTCCTTCATCAGGTCATCGATGGCGAAGGGAGCCTGATTGATGATGGCGCTGAAGACGCTGCTGCAGATCCCGCTGAGCAGAGTCCGACTGCGGGGGCACAGAGGGGGGAGGGGCACCAGCAGAGTTACAGACAACAATCAGCTTCCTGCTTTAAAGGGAGCTGTTCACAGAAGCGAGCTGATTGGCTCACAGACTCACTCTTTGGTTCTCGCCGCGGTTCTGCAGAACGGCTCAATGAAGGTCAGGTTCTGATCGGCGGTGAGCTGCGGACAGGAAGCAGAGGTTATTTCCGCGGTTGCCGACTCACTGCACCCCTCTGCGGTCCACGGTGCTATTACAACCGACAGCTCACAGGCGGGGTCAGAGGTCGTTTCTTTGTTTTAACAGTACGGTGAGTGATGTCACGCTGTGACCTGAGTGTTACCTCTGCCGCTCCCATGACCGCCAGCTCAGTCAGGTAAAGGTCGAGGACGTGGAGCTGCAGGCCGCTCGGCGCCGCGGCGTCGCTCTGCAGCAGCTGAGCCGTCAGCAGCTCCAGGAACTGAGACACGGCGCTGAGGAGACAGGAAACAGTCACAGCCCGCAGAGCCACAGCAAATGACCGGGGAACAAACCCGTGTCCACTCCTTACCTGCTGTCCCAGCTCCGCCTCCTCAGCATGTCGAAGGTCTGCCTGAACACGAAGCGCACCAGCTGACAGAGAGAGCGAGAGAGAGCGAGAGACGTCAGGTTAGACTGCAGGGAGGCATCAGCTGACTGAACACCTGTAAATCGGTCGCCAGTAGGAGTCACCGATTCATCCAATCAGGAGCTAACGTGGGAATATCGGGAACGTGCGAGACTGCCGTCACTAACCATGTTCCCAACACTCAGGTGAGTCCAGGTGTCGTACCTGTTTACGTTACTTTGGTTGGTCACACGTGGTTGTTTCAGCGTTTTACATGAGTAAACACCTGACCAATCAGAGCGCTGCATCGTCATCTTTTGTTTGTTTTTTTCTTGCCTGTCCCGTTTGGTTTTTTTGCCATCAGAATTATTGTCTAAAGACGAAGAAAGATGCCCAACAGATCTACGTTAGCAGGTGGACCATCCCAGCCTTGCTGTATTGGTCTATTTGATTCACCTTTTATTGTTTATTTTATTTATTTTCACTTGCTACATACAGGACAGACTTGACTGGTTGATCTATGTGAATATAACAGTAAATACTAAATGTTAAACATTATTGTGCAGCAC